>NC_041393.1:774523716-774532435 GCF_002162155.2 Triticum dicoccoides
GCCACAACATTTTCACACATGCATCAGGAGCCGTGCGATGTTTCGGTGGCATAGCCAGGCCCCGAAGGCCACCCCGAATCCCAGTTGAACAGGAGATCTAGCCCTTTGACTTTTGCCGGACGGGCTTTGACCAGTGGTCTCTTCCACCTGGTTGCGACAGGTCTGCCCATAGCAACATCCCCGAACACGATCTGGACACAACCCACCATTAGATTCCCTCCGGTTCTACCGGACCCGCACGATTCCCACTCCAAGTGACGACGACGCTGCCGTCCGCGGAAGGGGGGCCACACCACGGAGCCCCAAGACGGGTGTCTACGCATGCCACAAAACTTTCACACATGCATCAGGATCCATGCGATGTTGACGCCCCGAAGGCCACCCTCTAACCAGATTCCCTTCGATGTCGACCAGTTCCCCCCTCCGTGACACGGCGGCAACGACGTCCATGAGGGGGGCAATCGATATACCATTGGGGTATGATTTTTGTTTAGACAAGGCACATTTGTATTGTAAAAAAAATAAAAAAAATAATACTAAAAAAAATACAGGTATGCCTACAATAAGGCTGTAGGCATAGCTGCACACACCGATCTGAGGTATGCCTACGGTAAGGCCGTTGGCATAGTTGTGCACACGGTCATGGATCGATGACGTGGCGATGCACGCAGATTGATAACGTGGCAGAGGGCATGCGCCAGGCCTACGCCAACGGCTATGCCGTCGACATATCTCTGCCACGGTAAACTAAAAAAAATACAGGTATGCCTACGGTAAGGCCGTAGGCATATCTGCGCACACCGATCTAAGGTATGCCTACGGTATGGCCGTAGGCATAGCTGTGCACACGGTTGTGGATCGATGACATGGCCATGCACGCGGATCGATGACGTGGAGGCGTCCAGGATCGGGGATGTCAATATATCTATGCCAGCTATGCCGACGGCCTAGCCGTAGGCATAGGCTCCACGTGGTAGCCCTATGCCTATGGCTAAGCCGTAGGCATAGTTTTTGTCTCATTTTTTTTCTCTTTTTCCTGTTTGATTTCAATGCCGACGGCCGCCGTTAGCCCCGTCGGAATAGTTCCTACACCGTCAAACGGTCGCCTCTGACCGGGTAGGCGGGCCTCATCTAAGCCGACGGCATCATCTATGCCGACGGCCCCCGTAGGCGTACCTCCAGAGGTCCCGACGGCCCCCGTCGGCGTACCTCCAGAGGTCCCGACGGCCCCCGTCGGCGTAGATCAACATATGCCGACGGCTTTTCTATGCCTACGGCCTGCCCTAGGCCGTCGGGATATATCAATCTATGCCTACGGGGGCCGTCGGCATAGATGTGGCCGTCGGCAACTACGTTAATTCTGGTAGTGGCTACTACAAACCATCCGACTTATTTCCCCAGGAAATAAGTCAGGTTCCCAGCCGTCCGATCAAAAGCCCTCGATATGTTGGATCGGTCAATTTAGACCGCGTCGCTCTCACGCAATAGCACGCCGCGCGTGGCCTCGTCTTGCTCGCGTCGCTGCCGAATCAAAAAAAAAACACGCACACGGGATCCCTGAGATAGGCGCGGTGAGCTCTGGCGAGCACCTGAACTAGCTCGTAGTCGCAGCCGCCATGCCGCGCTCGTTCGCAGCACCAGGCTCGGCCCAGCGTCATTCCTCGCCATGCAAACGCATTACCGCCGCCGGTCATGGCAACACCGTAGACTCCAGGCGTGGCAGCAGAGCTTCACTGCAATGGGCTCCCCCCAAGAGGCGCCGGCAACGCTGCACCAAGCCACCCACAAGCACAGCGATGCAGCCCCGGGACCCGTCGCGCGAGGGCAGCCCCATTGCAGCTCCACCGCATGTGCCAAGCAGCTCCATTGCAGCTCCGTCGTCGGCGTCGAGCGCTCCATTGCAGCTCCGTCGCCTGTGCCGAGCAGCTCCAGTGCAGCTCCACCGCCTGCGTCGAGTTCTCCAATGCAGCCCCGCCGCCTGCGCTGAGCGGCTCCCCCCGCCGTCGCTCGAGTACTGCAACGGCACACGAGGTTACATTGCATCACCGACGAGGTTGCAACGCACAGTGATGGCCGTGGACACAGTTGTTGTGTCGCATACTGGCGGCCGTCGACGCGTTGGTGCGTTGCAGCACCAGCGTCCGTCGACGAGCGCCGTTTCGTATCGCCGGCAGCACCTCCCGGTTCCCCCGCTGTTGTGGTGGTGGCGTGGTGCTCATCATGGCTCCCCTCCATGGGCGCTGCTTTGCAGCTATGCCGCCTCCAGCTATGCAGCGGAGGAGCTCCGGCTGTTGGTGCCGACGGCCGGCGTCAAAGCTCACCTTCCTAGCTGTTGTGGTGGTGCTCGGCTGCTCGGCATGGCTAATCTCTTGGCGATGGGATGCATGAGGAAGAAAGAAGAAGAAATGAATGGAGGAGCTGCGTTAGAGATAAGACAAGGTTGGAGCGAAGCGGTGGGCAGCCGCAGCCTGACGCGGCACGTGGCACGTAGAGAAGGGGGCTTACAAGAGAGAAAGATAAGTCGGATGATTATTAACGTTTTCCTTGTCCAAAGGCAAACGATATAACGGCATGTACCTATCTTAATGATGAGGTGGAAGGGAGAGAACTCATAAGAAAAGGGATCCGGCTTGCCTATTCCCTTCCCATGCTCCCATCCGTGCTCCTACTTCATCCTACGGTCGTTATTTTTCTTTTTTCCTTTCTGATCTAATCATCTCCCTTCTGATTTTAAGGTGGTGGGGCCGGGTCTTATTTTGTTCCAATCAAATCATGCCACATATGCGGGAGCACGGATGGGCACACACGGGGAGCAGGCAAGTCTCTTAGCACAATTTATCTCACCATGTTTTAAGGAATGACTAGTTATTTAAGATAAGGCTAAGATATAACCTATTGTAGATATATTTTTTTGTCATCTATAAATTACATGCAAGACTTAAGATAAGATAGTCTTATCAACCATTGTACATGCCCTAAGTTAACTATTGAAACAACTTGAGCAACAACGGCAAACTCACTGTTGGCACACATTAGGGCCCATACTCTGCCGGGACAACTAAATCATTGCCCATAATCTACCAAAACTGTCTTTGGCACGAAGCTAAAATAGTATGAGGCCTAAGAGCGCGCCAACGAGGAAAAAACGTGAGAGTAACGAAAAAATTTGGCCTGAAAAAGAACATAGACGTGTCGGCCCTCCACATCGAAATTCATCTGTGCCCTCCAAATCGAAATTCATCTCTATCCTCCCCGAAGCAGCAGAGTGTCGGCCCTCCTCTCCCGTGAGCAACTCTGCCTCCCACTAGTAGAAAACCACCAATTAGTCCCGGTTCGTAAGGGCCTTTAGTCCCGGTTCGGGAACCGGGACTAATGGGTCGTTACTAATACCTCAATCCATTAGTCCCGGTTCAAACACGAACCAGGACCAATGTGCCTCCACGTGGCCCTGTGCGCCGAGCCCAGTCAGGGGGCCTTTGGTCCCGGTTGGTGGCTCCAACCGGAACCAAAAGGCATCCACGTGTCTGCATTCCAGTGGCTAGGGTTTTTGTTTTTTTTTTGAAAGGAGGGGGGTTGGGGGGTTTTGGGGGGTTAATTTAGGTGTTTCGTATATTGTGTTAGCTAGCTAATTAATAGAGAGAAGTGTCCTCTCTTATGTCCGTGCTTGCTCGACGCCACGTAGTATATATACATAAGTGATCGAGAGAACCATTCAGTACAGAAGTTCGTCATGCATACCGAGAGAAGTGATCGATCGACCTCTCCTTCTCCGAGAGATTGGTCGAACAACAAGTTTTACTGGCTACATACATGTACAATCTATATAACATCTCTTAATTACAAACCACTAGCATTTGAATTCAAGTTCCACATGGTATTCTCCGGCTTTACTGAAGACGTGTTCAAGAAAGAATCCCGCCAATTCCTCTTGAATTGCTTTAATGCGATCTGGTGGTAGGAGTTCATCCCGCATCTGCCACGTCTAATTAATTTGAAGAAGGGGGTTAATTAATACATATATATGAATGAAACTCAACAGAAATGATGGTGTAATAAAATGAAATTGTGAATATTATTGCTTACGCACTTCATATTGTCTTTTAGAGTAGCCCCGCTTGTTTTTCAAAGTCGCGTTGTGGATGAACTCGCACACGTAGTATCCACAGAAATCATTCTCTTCCTCCTGCCACAAGCACTTTACGAGAAATAGAGGTCAATCAAACTGATAATGAAGCATTATATAAATGGCATTGATGAAAGTATAGCTATAGAATCAACGGGAGATACGCGCCAGTAGTACTTACTTTCGGGTATGTATATCGCAGCTCCTTCGGCAGTCCCGGAGCTTGTGCGGTGAACTGTTTCCAAACCCTGCAAGACAAAGAAAATATTTGTTATTACTTGAGATATCAGGAAATGAACAAAAAGTTGCCGATATGGTGCGATAATGATCGATTGAACTTACTTGCTCAGCATTTCAGTCATGTCCGCATAGGTGCTGGGATCTTTCCGTCTGGAGTCTAAGATGGTTACTAGTCCACGCTCAAGCTTAATCTCCAGAAGAATATAGTGGAACCTGCACGCATGCATAACTCATCAATTACATTAACCTTGCTCGAGTAATAAGGAAAACCGAATATGCACACAACAGTAACACTCACGGGCCGTGGTAAGGAAAGAGTATGGTATCTTTGTTTTGATTTTTGATCAATGATTGTAGCAAGTTGTCCTCGGCCTCTTCGGCGCGCTTTTTAACCAGAAAAACATCTATGATATTTGTGTTAATGAACCCAATATCATAGATTTCATTTTTTTTGCACTCGACGATCTTCAATCTGCATAATATATTGAGGATAATTAATTATAAATACATGCAATGAAAGAGCCGAGCTATATATACAGACTAATGACAGAAATAGTACTTACAGGCAGTAGCAAAAGACCATTAATTTATCGAGGGCCTTTTGATTGAAGAACTCGAAGAACTCCTCAAATGGAATAGACAACAGATCATTTGAAACGAGGTCGTGCTCCTCTTTAATTTTCAGATACAAAGTGTTCGTCCCCTCAGACTCTCTGCAGGTTTTCATGTACCAACTATGGAATCTTTGCATCATTGTTGTCAGAGACTTTTCATCTTTGACGAGAGGCTTCCCGTACTCGTATCTGAATAAGTCCACCTCCATGAAATCAGGAAGTGCATCGTCAGGCCGGTAATCTCCAAGATTGCCATAACCGGCCACCGTCCCCGGAGGATTAGACACATTGAGCGGGGGGCACGATTGCTGTGCTTGTTCGCCGAGCTGGGCAATTTTTTTCCCCTTTGCTCGTTGTTCTTTTGACCTTTTATCACTGACAGTAGTTCCCGACCGCTTGGCTTGGAGATATGTCTGTTCAGTAATGCGCTCATAGTTGGTTCTCGGCGGAGACTTTGGTGGTTTCCTCAGGGCATCAAGAGTGCGCTTTGCTTTCACCGGATCGACCTTCTCCTCCGGAGGTGGATGTATCTTTGCTTTCACCCCTTCAAAGAACTCCTTCACGTGGGTCTGCACGATCGTATCGGCTTCCTCCTCGGTCCTCTCGTACGATAACTTCTCTAGAGGCTTTAGAGGTGGACCGTATCTGTATTGCCTCTCTCTTCTTGTGCTGCTAGACACCGGAGCAGACGGAGCGGCTGCGGCGTCTGTCTGCTTTCGTGCTTTCTTACGAGGCGGAGGAGAAGGACTACGACGCGTCGGAGCAGCCGGGGCGGCGGCGGGTCTCTTCCGCCCTTGCTGGCGAGGCGGAGAAGGAGGAGGCGGAGTGCCGCCACGCGCCGGAGAAGGAGGCGGAGTGCCGCCACGCGTGCCCTGATCGTCACTCGCCGGAGGAGGAGGCAGAGTGCCCTGACTCGCCGGAGGAGGAGGAGGAGGCGGAGGCGTCCAGTTCAGAAGGTCGATGAGCTCCTTCCTCCATAGGCATGGAGTCTTCACAGCAGAACCCAGCCTAGTCTCCCCTTCACCGGTAGGGTGCTCAAGCGCGAGGTCCTCAAATCCCTCCGTTATTTCATCAACCATCACCTTAGCAAATCCTTCTGGAATCGGCTGGCAGTGATAAGTTGTGCCGGGTCCACTAGGATAAACTTGGCCAACAGCCGCCTTGACCTTCAAATTCATGCATCGCGCCATAATGTGGCAATTTTGAGACTCCGTGATACCATCCACGGGATAGCTAGCAGGAGCCGTCAAGACATGCTCCGGCTGAAGCAGCTCGGTGGAAGCAACGCTGCTTCTCCGCTGAGATGGCGGGGTAGCTTCGGGGGAAGCTTCGGCATGTCGTTTGTTGCGATCTGCTGCTTCTCGTTCCTCTTCTCGATCCTCTAGCCCCATTACCCTTCCAAGCAACGCCTGCATTTGGTCCTGCTCCAGTTTCTTCCTCCTCTCGTGGGTTTTGTAACCCCCTGCGTCCGGAAAACCAACCTTCCACGGAAGGGAGCCTGGCGTGCCTCGTGTCCGTCCAGGGTGCTCGGGATTCCCAAGGGCCAGTGTGAGCTCGTCCTTCTCCCTGTTTGGAAGGAATTTCCCTCGCTGCGCTGCATCGATATAGTGTCGAAGTTTCTTGACTGGTGTTTGCAGTTGCTCGTCCGTCCACTGACACTGCCCTGTTACAGGGTCCAAGGTTCCGCCAGCCCCGAAGAACCAAGTCCGGCAACGGTCTGGCCAGCGCATTGTCTCTGGTTCGATCCCTTTTTCAAGCAGATCATGCTCAGCCTTGGACCACTTAGGCCGGGCTTTGAGGTAGCCACCTGACCCCGTGCGATGGTGAAGCTTCTTCTTCGCAGCATTTTTCTTGTTTGTCTCCGACATCTTCTTACTCTTTTCTGATGTCTTGTGGGCCACAAATGCGGGCCAGTGATCTTTGATCTTCTCATATTTGCCGATGAATTCTGGTGTCTCTTTTTTCTTGACAAACTGGTTCAGCTCTTTCCTCCACCTCCTCATTAGGCCAGCCATCTTCTTAAGAGCACAAGACTTGATTAATTGCTCTATAACTGGCTTCTCCGGATCCTCCTCTGGCGGTAGGGTGAAATTTGCCTTCAGCTCATTCCAAAGATCTTCTTTCTGCATATCATTGACATAAGACACCTCAGCGTCTTCATCCTTAGCAGGCTTATACCATTGCTGGATGCTGATCGGGATCCTGTCCCTAACAAGAACCCCGCACTGAGCAGAAAATGCCTTCTTTGTCCGGATGGGTTCAATCGGTTCGCCGTCGGGCGCGATTTCTATGATCTCAAACTTTTCATCTGAGCTCAACTTTTTCTTCGGGCCTCGTCTCCTTACCGAAGTTGTGCTCGATCCGGAGGGCTAGAAATTATAAGGAAGAAAGACGACAGTACTTAATATGTGTACATATACCAAAACAATGGATGCATCAATTAACTTGTCAGCACGGGCTTAACTAATATATATATACCTGGCCGGACTCGGTTCGGTGACTCGGCTCGGCACGGTCTCCTTCGTCTTGTACCTCCATTGTGTCACCGGAGCCATCATGAACATAGTCCTCCTCTTGTTCCGGCATTAATGGGTCGAAGCCATCATAATCATAGCCCTCTTCTTCATCCATCTGACCAACGGTGTCGATGAGAAATGACGCAACATCATCACTTCCATTTGCGATTATTTCCCCCAACATCGCTTCTGTTTCTTCGTCTCGGGAGTGCTCCATAGTTTCTGCAAATATTGACAACATGTCAATTATTATTCAAACATGGTACATACTGGCAAACGTAGAACTAGCTAGCTAATCACAATAAGGAATCATGTTAGTGGCCTCGACGCTGCTTCTCTAGGGTTTGGGGTCGCCTCGACACAAAGCTTCAAGTGTTTGGGGTGGCCTCGACGATAACGCTCTTTTAACTTGATAAATTTGGGTGGCCTCGAGAGAGTTAATTTGTCGGGTAGGAGCGCGGCGGGAGGGGGTACGTAGGAGACCTGCAACATCGTTTTCTCTCTAGGGTTTGGGTGTCCTCGAGAGTTTTGGTCGAGCGAGAGGGCCGAGGGGGGTGCTGCAGTTGTATCTAGAGGGGGTTATATCGACAACGACGCGACATACATATACATGGAAAAATAATGTTATCGGGGAGGGGGTATCGATCGGTACCACCCCCTCGTGTTGAAGTTTCTTCTTTCTCCTTTCCTTTCTTTCTTCTTATCCTCTTCTTTTTCTTCTTCTCCCTCGAGAAAGGAAAATAATTAAGGAAAAGGAAGAAAAGAGGAAGAAGGAAGAAGGAAGAAGAAGAAGAAGTAAAAGAAAAAAAAAGAGGAGAAGAAGAAAGGAATAGAGGAGAAGAAGAAAAAATAGAATTTCTCCTTTCTCCTCTATTCCTTTCTTCTTCTCCTCTTCTTTTTCTTGTTTTTTCCTCTTCTTATTTATTTCTCCTCTTCTTCCTCTCCTCTTTTTCTCCTTTCTTCCTCTTCTTATTTTCCTTTTTCCTCTCATTCTTTTAGTATTGCTTGTTTTAAAAAAAATGTTCAAATAGAAAATTTCGAAAAAAAACAAAGGTTTTGCCTAATGCATTGTTCATATGAATATACAAACATTTGCATATTCTACAATAATTAATAT
This sequence comes from Triticum dicoccoides, assembly GCF_002162155.2. Classification (NCBI taxonomy): domain Eukaryota; kingdom Viridiplantae; phylum Streptophyta; class Magnoliopsida; order Poales; family Poaceae; genus Triticum; species Triticum dicoccoides. The sequence continues at coordinate 774,532,327 of NC_041393.1, forward strand.
CAACAAAAAAAATCTATGAACAGAAAAAAAATGAACTTTTCTAAAAATCTATCTTTTGCATATATGAAAACATTAATACACATATGAACAATAAATACATATATCAACA
>NC_041393.1:774533110-774566154 GCF_002162155.2 Triticum dicoccoides
GCCACCAACCGGGACCAAAGGCCCCTGCGCTGCCCGCATCGGGGCCAAAGTTTAGTCCCACCTCGCTAGTTGAGAGGGGAGCGCAGTGGTTTATAAGCCCCACTGCCGCTCACCTCTTGAACTCCTTCCTACTGCAGGCTTATGGGCCTACTTGCTACTTCTTTGCCTGTTGGGCCTTCTGGGCCTTCTGCGGGCCTGAATCCTGGCCCAAATTAGGGATACAAGTCGTATTCAGGCCGTGGGGGCCCAGTAGGTGGCACTTTTTTTTCTTCCTTTATTTATTTTATTTTGTTTCTACTTACAACAAAATACTTATTGTTGTTTTTTGTTTTGTTTTCTGCATTATTTATTTTCTTTTGTTTTTTGCTTTATTTTTTAATTCTTTTTGCTTCTAGTTTTAGGAAAATTATAAACTTTCTATTAGTGCCATTACTTTTCAAATTTGAGAACACTTTTTTTTGTTTTCTTTCTTGCTTTATTTATTTTATTTTGTTTCTACTTACAACAAAATACTTATTGTTGTTTTTTTGTTTTGTTTTCTGCATTATTTATTTTCTTTTGTTTTTTGCTTTATTTTTTAATTCTTTTTGCTTTTAGTTTTAGGAAAATTATAAACTTTCTGTTAGTGCCATTACTTTTCAAATTTGAAAACACTTTTTTTTTGTTTTCTTTCTTGCTTTATTTATTTTATTTTGTTTCTACTTACAAAAAAATACTTATTGTTGTTTTTTTGTTTTGTTTTCTGCATTATTTATTTTCTTTTGTTTTTGCTTTATTTTTTAATTCTTTTTGCTTTTAGTTTTAGGAAAATTATAAACTTTCTGTTAGTGCCATTACTTTTCAAATTTGAAAACACTTTTTTTTGTTTTCTTTCTTGCTTTATTTATTTTATTTTGTTCCTACTTACAACAAAATACTTATTGTTGCTATTTTTAATTATTACGAGGGCCGAACCATAAGACATTAAAGCATTTCAAATGAACTCTGAAAAAGTTGAAAGTTGGCATGGTATCATAAATTGACCCACACATAGCATGTGCATGTACAAAACGAACAATGGTATCATACTCGTCAGTTACAAAGTTGGCATGGTATATATCATCATAATAGTTGCGGGAGAAAGTCTTCACTTTTTCTTCGCTTGTGTCATTTGCTTATTGCGCCGTAACCATGGATAATCTTCATCGTTTATCAGGATGCTGGGGTCAGCCTTGACTTTAAAGGGAGGAATTTCATGAAACTTTTCATAATCTTCAGACATGTCTGTTTTGTCCTCCACTCCCATGATGTCCCTTTTTCCTAAAAGAACTATGTGGCGCTTTGGCTCATCGTATGATGTATTTGCTTCCTTATCTTTTCTCTTTCTCGGTCTAATGGACATGTCCTTCACATAGATAACCTGTGCCACATCATTGGCTAGGACGAACGGTTCGTCAGTGTACCCAAGATTTTTCAGATCCACTGTTGTCATTCCGTACTGTGGGTCTACCTGTACCCCACCTCCTGACAGATTGACCCATTTGCACTTAAACAAAGGGACCTTAAAATCATGTCTGTAGTCAAGTTCCCATATGTCCACTATGTAACCATAATATGTGTCCTTTCCCCTCTCGGTTGTTGCATCAAAGCGGACACCGCTGTTTTGGTTGGTGCTCTTTTGATCTTGGTCAATCGTGTAAAATGTATTCCCATTTATCTCGTATCCTTTCAAAATCAATACAGTCAAAGATGGTCCCCTGGATAACAAGTACAGCTCCTCACAAACAGTGCTGTCACCTCTGATACGTGCTTCCAACCAACTGCTGAAAGTCCTGATGTGTTCACATGTAATCCAGTCGTCGCACTGCTCCGGGTGTTTGAAGCGCAGACTGTTCTTGTGTTCATCGACATACGGGGTCACCAAGGTAGAGTTCTGTAGAACTGTGTAGTGGGCTTGAGACCAAGAATATCCGTCCCTGCATATTATTGAGTCCTTTCCAAGCATGCCTTTTCCAGTCAGTCTCCCCTCATACCGCGATTTAGGGAGACCTATCTTCTTAAGGCCAGGAATGAAGTCAACACAAAACCCGATGACATCCTCTGTTTGATGGCCCATGGAGATGCTTCCTTCTGGCCTAGCGCGGTTACGGACATATTTCTTTAGGACTCCCATGAACCTCTCAAAGGGGTACATATTGTGTAGAAATACGGGGCCCAGAATGACAATCTCGTCAACTAGATGAACTAGAACGTGCGTCATGATATTGAAAAAGGATGGTGGGAACACCAGCTCGAAACTGACAAGACATTGCACCACATCACTCCTTAGCCTTGGTATGGTTTCTGGATCGATCACCTTCTGAGATATTGCATTGAGGAATGCACATAGCTTCACAATGGCTAATCGGACGTTTTCCGGTAGAAGCCCCCTCAATGCAACCAGAAGCAGTTGCGTCATAATCACGTGGCAGTCATGAGACTTTAGGTTCTGAAACTTTTTCTCTGCCATATTTATTATTCCTTTTATATTCGACGAGAAGCCAGTCGGGACCTTCATACTAAGCAGGCATTCAAAGAAGATTTCCTTCTCTTCTTTGGTAAGAGCATAGCTGGCAGGACCTTCATACTGCTTTGGAGGCATGCCGTCTTTTTCGTGCAAACGTTGCAGGTCCTCTTGTGCCTCAGCTGTATCTTTTGTCTTCCCATACACGCCCAAGAAGCCTAGCAGGTTCACGCAAAGGTTCTTCGTCACGTGCATCACGTCGATCGAAGAGCGGACCTCTAGGTCTTTCCAATAGGGTAGGTCCCAAAATATAGATTTCTTCTTCCACATGGGTGCGTGTCCCTCAGCGTCACTCGGAACAGCTAGTCCGCCGGGACCCTTTCCAAAGATTACGTGTAAATCATTGACCATACCAAGTACGTGATCACCGGTACGCATGGCGGGCTTCTTCCGGTGATCTGCCTCGCCTTTGAAATGCTTGCCTTTCTTTCGACATTGATGGTTGGTCGGAAGAAATCGACGATGGCCCAGGTACACATTCTTCCTGCAGCTTGCCAGGTATATACTATCAGTGTCAAGTAAACAGTGCGTGCATGCATGGTATCCCTTGTTTGTCTGTCCTGAAAGGTTACTGAGAGCGGGCCAATCGTTGATGGTCACGAACAGCAACGCCTTTAGGTTAAATTCCTCCTGTTTGTGCTCATCCCACGTACGTACACCGTTTCCATTCCACAGCTGTAAAAGTTCTTCAACTAATGGCCTTAGGTACACATCAATGTCATTGCCGGGTTGCTTAGGGCCTTGGATGAGAACTGGCCTCATAATGAACTTCCGGTTCATGCACATCCAAAGAGGAAGGTTATACATACATAGAGTCACGGGCCAGGTGCTGTGATTGCTGCTCTGCTCCCCGAAAGGATTAATGCCATCCGCGCTTAAAGCAAACCATACGTTCCTTGGCTCACTTGCAAACTCATCCCAGTACTTTCACTCGATTTTTCTCCACTGCGACCCATCAGCGGGTGCTCTCAACTTCCCGTCTTTCTTACGGTCCTCACTGTGCCATCGCATCAACTTGGCATGCTCTCCGTTTCTGAACAGACGTTTCAACCGTGGTATTATAGGAGCATACCACATCACCTTCGCAGGAACCCTCTTCCTGGGGGGCTCGCCGTCAACATCACCAGGGTCATCTCGTCTGATCTTATACCATAATGCACCGCATACCGGGCATGCGGTCAGATCCTTGTACGCACCGCGGTAGAGGATGCAGTCATTAGGGCATGCATGTATCTTCTGCACCTCCAATCCTAGAGGGCATACGACCTTCTTTGCTACGTATGTACTGTCGGGCAATTCGTTATCCTTTGGAAGCTTCTTCTTCAATATTTTAAGTAGCTTCTCAAATCCTTTATCAGGCACATCATTCTCTGCCTTCCACTGCAGCAATTCCAGTATGGTACCGAGCTTTGTGTTGCCATCTTCGCAATTGGGGTACAACCCTTTTTTGTGGTCCTCTAGCATGCGATCGAACTTCAGCTTCTCCTTTTGACTTTCGCATTGCGTCCTTGCATCGACAATGACCCGGCGGAGATCATCATCATCGGGCACATCATCTGGTTCCTCTTGATCTTCAGCAGCTTCTCCCATTGCAGCATCATCGTGCACATCGTCTGGTTCCTCTTGATCTTCTGGAGCATCACCGTATTCAGGGGGCACATAGTTGTCATCGTACTCTTCTTCTTCGCCGTCTTCCATCATAACCCCTATTTCTCCGTGCCTCGTCCAAACATTATAGTGTGGCATGAAACCCTTGTAAAGCAGGTGGGTGTGGAGGATTTTCCGGTCAGAGTAAGACTTCGTATTCCCACATATAGGGCATGGACAACACATAAAACCATTCTGCTTGTTTGCCTCAGCCACTTCGAGAAAATTATGCACGCCCTTAATGTACTCGGAGGTGTGTCTTGAACCGTACATCCATTGCCGGTTCATATGTGTGCATTATATATAATTAAGTGTGTCAAAAATCATTAGAGAACATCATGAATAGATAATTAATTAAGTGACCAAATTAATAGAAGTTCATCATCACATTAAAACCAAAGTACATACATAGTTCTCATCTAACAACATAAAGCTCTGCAGAGCATCTAAATTAATTAAACCATACACTGAAACTATGTAAAACATTTCAATGCGAAAACAAATGCGATCATAATCGCAACCAATGTAACAACTGATCCAACGGCATAATGATACCAAGCCTCGGTATGAATGGCATATTTTCTAATCTTTCTAATCTTCAAGCGCATTGCATCCATCTTGATCTTGTGATCATCGACGACATCCGCAACATGCAACTCCAATATCATCTTCTCCTCCTCAATTTTTCTAATTTTTTCCTTCAACAAATTGTTTTCTTCTTCAACTAAATTTAACCTCTCGACAATAGGGTCGGTTGGAATTTCCGGTTCAACAACCTCCTAGATGAATAAAATCTATGTCACGTTGGTCGGCATAATTGTCATAAACAATAAATGTACCAATAGTTATGAAAAGATAATATATACCACATCCGAATCATAGACAGGACGAGGGCCGACGGGGGCGGATACAAAAACCATCGCACTATATAAGATGCAATAATAAAAGTAAGAAAATTATACAAGTATATATCTATCTAAACATACAAATAAGAATATTTTTCCTTTCAGAAAGAAGATAAGAACAAGAGGCTCACCACGGTGGTGCCGGCGATGAGATCGGTGCGGGTGATCGACGACGTTGAAGACGGGGACGGGGCGTGACGGACCGCTAAACCTAGACAAATATGGAGGAAAATGGAGCTTGGCGGTCGAGCTTGGAGAGGAGAAACCTTAAGTAGTGTGGCTCGGGCATTCCATCAAACACCTTGTGTGCATATGAGGTGAGTTAGAGCACCACCAAGCCCTCTCCCCCTCGGCCAGAAAGAACAGAGCAGTGTGCTCTGCTCTTGCGCGAGGGGGTATATATAGGCACCACCATTGGTCCCGGTTGGAGGCATGAACCGGGACTAAAGGTTGGCCTTTGGTCCCGGTTGGTCGCCCGAACCGGGACCAATGGTGGTGGGCCAGGAGCGAGGCCCATTGGTCCCGGTTCATCCCACCAACCGGGACCAAAAGGTCCAGACGAACCGGGACCAATGGCCCACATGGCCCGGCCGGCCCCCGGGGCTCATGAACCGGGTCCGATGCCCCCATTGGTCCCGGTCCTGGATTGAACCGGGACTAATGGGCTGGACCGGCCTGGACCATTGCCCCCTTTTCTACTAGTGTCCTCAACATCCTTTCCGTAGACAACGCTAGCTACCTCCTCTACTTCCTTGCGCATTTGGCATGTGAGATTTCTTTGCAATTGTAGTGCCTTTTCTTCTTCTTTCGAGCTAGTTATAGTGTAATCACCAAAATAGCAGGCTACACATTTGGAATATTTGATATAGTAGTTAACATCTGAATGTGCAGCTATGCAATTTGTAGAAGTGTAATAATCTTGAAAAGTTGCAGCACTGAACTATTCCGGCAATTAGAAAAAAATCATCAATTTTTAATTGCATAGATTTAATAACAGTGAAAAAACCTTTAGTCAGACACGCTCGATGGTTCTTTGCCTGGTCTCAAAACCGGAACTTGGAAATAAACATAGATGAACACTAATACTTTTAGTAGCCCTTTAGATCCAAGGAGTAGGACCATTGGTGATTAACAAGTGGATACCTTAATTAGATTCATTGACGCGTGACTAAGTTGTTTAGTTGATCTTTGGAGTTCATTTTAATTTGAGATGAAAGAAAGCCAATCTATAATACTGTGGCACCCCGGCAAAGAGGAACCGAAACACCCCGTATTCCAGCCGAGATATCAAGTCTTCGGAAATACGACACTACTTGGCATAGAACAAAACACATGTTATTACAAATAATAGCGTCAAGGGTGCTGATGTTACAAAGGTTACAGGGGCATGACGATACTACGCCTGCTAAGATAGCTCTACACTACTAGGGAAAAGCCTAGCAGCAGCGCGGGTTTTAGGCCTATCAGTAGCGCGGGCAGGAGCACTACTGATAAGGCGCTACAGCTAATGCTTAGCAATAGCGCGCCTAGACCCACGCTACTGCTAAATTGACTTAGTAGTAGCGCTTCTTCATAACAGCGCTACTGGTAATTAGTAGTAGCGCTTCTCCTTTCCCGCGCTACTACTATTATTTAGTATTTTATTTCTTTTTTATTTCATGTTGTATTCATACACCTTTACACAAGTTTTCATACAACAGGAATTTAGAGATTGTTTTTACATCATAATGAGTTATTACATCACAGGGTGAAAGAACCGTGGACTAGTTTCAAGTGGATGTCCATCCACTTGAAACTAATCCGCGATTCTTTCACCCAATGATATAATAATATCATCATCATCATCATATTATTAACAACTTATCATCATAATACATCATTGTCATATAACACCTCCTCAAGATCATCGTTTTCATCAATGACATCACATAGCAAATTGGTCACTAGTCGTAATCATAAGTACTCCTCATTATCAACTCTAACACACTACCACACAATAAATATATTGTACCTCATTGGATCTATTACATTCGATTAAGACCTACTACATTTTCTAAGGTAAAATAGAAAAAAACAAGATAGCCCCTGACTCTCCATTATGGAGAATGGAAATTAGCCTGTCTCCAATTCTTGCCTTTCGCTGAATGTTACTTCCAAGAACCTCCTTGTGAATGTCCATACATTTCTTCCATTCTTTAATGAACATGTGTTCACGGTTTTAGAAATCCGATATGCACAGGTGAGCTCCGTAGATTTACCTGACAGTATGTTCAGAACTGAGAGGCGACCATGCAGAGACATCAGATGAGGCACACAATCCATCGGGAGTTTCTGTTGAAAAACATAATAATAACTTCGTAGTTAGCAATGATGTACTAGTTTTAGAAGTATGCGAAAGATGCACGGATGTCGTAATAGTAAAAAAATCTTACCAGGGTATCTCCAGAGAAGTTACCGTGGTTCAACACATGCACTAGTGGCACGTATTCACCATAATTTGGAGGAGTTCGATAATAGTTATTGTAATTCTCAAGAAGAGTACAAAATGCGATCAGATGAATTTTCTCCTTATACGTTAATTCGGTGCCATCGGTGTAGTGGGTTTTATCTATCATCTTCCGCACAGTCTTTGAAGAATCAAAATAAGCTGTCAATGGAAATAAGCTATCAACTATTTTGAAATAAACAATATAAATTAGTTAATAACTATGTTTGAGAAACTCACATAGCGGTACAATCGGAAGCATAGCAACAAGGACCCAAATGTCCATATTGTCTTGCTCGATGTCAGGATCACCAAGATCCATGGTGACAATCATACCCTCATAAAAACCATACATTTTGCAAAGTGCTTCCCAATTTTGGCAACCAAAATGGGTTACGCTCTGAGCATTGCACAGATTTACTTCAAAATCCATATCATGATGGGTCCTTAGGTGTATTTTCTTTGTTTCGAAATTTTCATGGTCTTCAAAACCCATCCTCTTCAAGACATAGCGTCTTGCATGGCATGGGATAAGCTAGTCGAATTGTAAAATATGAAAATTAGACGTTGAAATAGTTGAAGTCATGCTTAATTACGAAAAAAACACTTGTCGTTGTTGCGTACCGTTTCACAATCGAAGCTCTCCTCGAGCTTAATGCTGAAGCGCCGATCTTCGTCCAGCTGAACGAACCTGTCGCACATACCTCGATCGTCGTGGCACCAGCTACACTCCCCCGGGAGAATGTCGTCGTCCGAGTACGACATTTCCTACATTCATAATTCAAAGATTAAACTTATACATATTCTAGCACAAGTCATGCCAGAATTCACGAAAAAAATCCGGCATGACCTTTGCTAAAAAAGGACATATCGAGCGCCTGAAATTTGCCGGAACGGAAATTAATCAACACTCCGGCAAAACATAGGCCGCTCGGAGATGTAAACTGAACATGAACGGCCACTTGGGAAACCACATATCCTATTTGAACAACAACACAAGATATACAAGGATATTTGGCTGGTCTCACCTCAATGTCGGAGGGGGTCGGTGACTGGGACGACGGCGGGGATGTCGAAGGGGGTCGCTGATGGGGACGACGGTGGCCACCTGAAACCATATAAGTTATCACTAATAAATCCCGAATAATTGCTTAAACTAAAAAATAACAACAAATATGACATGTTCAACTAGTTTTATTAATTCAACTAGTTCTTCCTAATATAAACTTACTATAAATAGAAAAAAACTAGTTCTTTCTAAAAATAAAGTAGTTCAACTAGTTATATTAATTATCTTACTAAAGATACATTAGTTCTATTAATTCAACTAGTTCAACTAGTTTATTAATTTACTTACTAAACTAGTTCAACTACAACTAAAGTAGTTCAACTACAACTACTATTAATCATATTGCCCTAGTTAACTAGTACCATCACTACTAGTAATTAACATCTACTACTACTAAAATTCTAGTACTAACTAAGCAACATCTAGTACTAGCTATGAATCCTAAATTAACATCTACTACTACTAAATCTAGTACGAACTAGTGGCAGGGGGTGGGGGGCGACGGAGAGGTAGCTAGGGGCGGCGAGGTCCAGGGTGGTGGGAGGAGGGCTGCCAGCAGAGGAGGGAGGAGGGGCGGCCGCAGGCGGAGGGAGGAGGGCGGCGGCGGAGGAGGGAGGGGCGGCCGCAAGCGGAGTGAGGATGTGCGAGGAAGAGGGAGGAGGGACGGAAGGAGGGGAGTACCTCGGCGGCGGAAGGACGAAGGCGGCGGCGGCGGCGACGCACGCCGACGGTTATCGGCACGCGGGCGAGAGTGAGAGTGTGAGTGAGGGCCGGTCGTGCGCGTGGGGATAAGGTAGGGATAGTTGTAGCGCGTTTGCCAAAACGCGCTACAGCTAATCTGAATAGCAGTAGCGCTTTGCAGATAAACCGCTACTGCTAAGTATAACTATACAAAAAATACGTCAATGCAAAAATACATTGGCCATCAATGATCTTTTTGTGTAGAATCTGAATTGTCAATATGAGTCCCCTCCGGTAGGAACCGGAGAGGACTCATATTGCGGCCACAAATTTTACACATAGAGTTCATTGAAGACCAACTGGTTGTGGTAGTTTCAGAAATAACATATTTAAGGTGGTAAACACCCTGTTCACGGAGCAAGGTGGGACTAAACTTGTGGGCTGATCTTAGCAGTAGCGGTTTTCCTAGAAGCGCGCTGCTGCTAACTTCTATAGCAGTAGCGCTGCTCAGTATAGCGCGCTACTGCTATAACTAGCGGGGGGGCGAGGTCATGGCAATTATAGCAGTAGCGCGGTTTGTGGTGGACGCGCTACTGCTATTTTCCTGTCAGCAGCGCATTTTGATAACACGCGCTGCTGCTAAATAGCAGTAGCGTGGTATTTTGAGGAGCGCTGCTGGTAAGATTCTATGTATAGGCTTTTCCCTAGTAGTGCTATACTACCAGCGAAATAACTCAAAGCAATGAAATAACTTCTAGCAGCGGAATGACGATGACGGTGATGAACTCCACTCCAAAGGGACACTGGCTGGGACACGGCCTAGCTTACAGACTCGGGATCCTAGACAAGAAGCAATAATTCACTACATCACCTGCAATCTGGCATGATATGCTAGGTGAGTACTTTGAATATACTCGCAATCTCACAACAAGCATAAGTATCATGGAAAGACAATAACATAGCATTACATGTTAAGTTATGAATAACTACAATGATGATGGAGGTAAATATAAATCATCATACGGTGAACTAGAAGTACGGAAAATCCTCGTTTAAAGTCACATGGACCACCTCAATCTTGAATATCCAGCCAAGCAATATATTCTCAAGGTAGCCGCGTGATCACATAACACTAGTAGAAAAAGGGTCAAATCTGAGACACATTAGTCCCGGTTTGCATTTGAGTCGGCACTAATGTGTCCATTAGTGCCGATTCAAATGGCTAGGCGGGAGAAGAGCTTTAGTACCGGTTCATTGTGAATCTATAGTACCGGTTCGTGCCACGAACCGGTACTAAAGATGCTGGGCCCGGCCAGCACCTTTAGTACCGGTTCGTGGCACGAACCGCTAGTAAAGAGGTTGTGGCAGGCTATGTTTAGTCCCACCTCGCTCCCCTAGCAAGATGTTTACCACCTTAAATATGTTACTTTCTCAAATTATTACAAGCATTTGGTCTTCATTGAACTATATGTGTATAATTTGTGGACTCAATATGAGTCTTCACCAGTTTCTAAACCGTTGAGGACTCATATTGACAATTCAGATTGTACACAAAAAGATCATTGATAATCAATGTATTTTTGATGTATATTTTTACATGTTTACGCCCCCACTCTCTCCACTCACTTCAAAACTTAACGCACTTCGGTACAAACTGGACAATCTCTTTCGGAGTATCAGGGTTTCGGACGAGAACTCATATGTTACACGGGCACTTCATTCTTTTAACTTATTTGAACTCATTCGAAGCGACGTCATCAATTTCCAACACGTTCTGACATCATTTGTTGTTTTTCAGTCATTTACCAATTTGTTTAGAGAGCTAAATGACCGTGAAATAGTAAATCACAACAAAATGGGTTTTCGGTCAGATATCCTTAAACCTCGGGTACCTTCCGGACTCTGTTTTTCTTCCGTTTGCTTGTTTCCCAAGATAAAAAATCTTTATATACCCCCCAAACCTATTGATCACCGTACGGTGGAGAAATCTTCTGTTTTCTTTTCTTGCTGTTTTCGGTCAGATATGTTAAGCCAGACATCATGTCTTGTCCCTCCTCCAACAAAGTAGAAGATGATGCTTGGTTGATGAAAATCGAGCTAAAGAGAGGGGCCCGAAGAACCTCTCTGAAAGGATCGATATGGTTGACTAGAGGGGGGGGGGTGAATAGGCAACTAACAATTTTAAACTTTTCTTTACCAAATTAAACTTTGCAACAAATAGGTTGTCTAGATATGCAACTAAGTGAGCAACCTATATGATGCAATAACAACTAGCACGCAAGCAAGCAAGAGATGTAACAATAAGTAAGCTTGCGAAAGTAAAGGCACGAAATAACCAAGAGTGGAGACGAGGATGTGTTACCGGAGTTCCTTCCTTTTAAGGGGAAGTACGTCTCCGTTAGAGCGGTGTGGAGGCACAATGCTCCCCAAGAAGCCACTAGGGCCACCGTATTCTCCTCACGCCCTCACACGATGCGAGATGCCGTGATTCCACTATTGGTGCCCTTGAAGGCGGCGACCGAACCTTTACAAGGAAGGTTGGGGCAATCTCCACAACAGTCGGAGGCTCCCAACAACAACACCACCACGAAGCTTCACCACGATGGAGTATGGCTTCGAAGTGACCTCAACCGTCTAGGGTGCTCAACACCCAAGAGTAACAAGATCCGCAAGGGATAAGTGGGGGGAATCAAATATCCTTTGGTGGAAGTGTAGATCGGGCCCTTGTCACCCAATCCCGAGCAAATCAACAAGTTTGATTGGCTAGGGAGAGAGATCGAGCGAAAATGGAGGTTGGAGCAACAATGGAGCTTAGAGGTGGAAGAGGTAGTCAACTAGAGGTAGAAGACAACCCTTATATAGTCCTGGAAAAAATCCAACCGTTATCCACTAGTTCTGCCCGCGACTCACGGAACTACCGCTCCAAGGACACGGTACTACCGCGGCGCCGCGCGGTACTACCGTGGACCACCATGGTACTACCGTGGAAACTGCACAGGCCGGAACAAACCTGAGGAAGATGCAGTACTACCGCTCACGCAGAACTACCGCTCCCCCTTGCGGTACTACCGCAAGGCAGGAGGGTCACGGCCTGGGAAGGGCGCGGATGAAATAAATTTCATCCGTGCCTACTTCCGCAGAAACTAGGGTGGTGCAAAAACCCAACGCGGTACTACCGCCTGCGAGGCGCGGTACTACCGTGGTCGGTGCGGATGTAAAAAATTACATCCGCGCCTACTACCGCGACGCAACGGTACTAGGCAGAAGGGCCACGGTACTACAACTCCAAGGGAGCGGTACTACCGTGGGCCCCCGCGGTACTACCGCGCTGAACGAGCGGTACTACCGTGGGGGGCGCGGATGTAAAAAATTACATCCGCCCCTACTACCACACCGGAGCGGCACTAGGCCAGAGTGCGGCGGTACTACCGCACCAATGGAGCGGTACTACCGTGAGGGGCGCGGATGTAAAAAATTACATCCGCCGCTACTACCGCACCGGAGCGGCACTAGGCCAAGGTACCGCGGTACTACCGCGCCAAAGGGGTGGTACTACCGTGGCCTGCCGCGGTACTACCTCTTGTACCTGCGGTACTACCGCAAGTACAGCAGTAGTCGTCAGTTTTTCGCACAACCAAGATAACGATGGGTAGCTCCAAAGTGCAAGGAAAGGAGGGACAAGTGTACGTGTGATTCCACCCTACCTTTCCGATGCGGACCCCCTCTTAATAGTACGGCTCTCCTACGACTCAACTCCACCAAAGAGAAACGTAGAACAACGCCGGCTTCAACAGTCTCCGAGGGGCACCGAATCGTTTTGTGCCTAATGATGAAGTATCTGAGGGACTCAAGGCACACGATTAGTCCGCACGAGTATTGTCATCAATCACCAAAACACTTAGGGATAAATATGCCCTTACAATCTCCCCCTTTTTGGTGTATTGATGACAACACGGGATTTGCACATAGATAAGATATTTTTAAAGCAGTGGCAAACCCCACTCCTCTAAAATATAGACGGGGCTCCCCCTAGATGTGTGCACTATAGATGAATGCTTTGGACTGCATGGCACACAAACTAGGATCAACACTCCCCCTATATTTTAGAGACCAAGACATGATAATAAGCATAGCATAGCATGAAAGTAGCACAGTATAACACAAGCTAGCTAGGATAGATAGAGTGCATATGTCTTACACCATACGAGATAAGATAACCAAGGTTCAAACGATAAAAACAGCAGAGAGTTCAACTGAAAGCAGCAACCACACAAACTCGCAAATCCCTACACTCTCTCCCCCTTTGGCATCGAGACGCCAAAAAGGCAGAGAGGACACCTAAACACACAAGAGGTGGCTCAAGCAGAGAAGTTGTCCCACGCGTCTTCGTCAGACTCCTCTGCAGCTGGAATGGACTCCTCGGCCTCCTCCTCAGAATCAGTCCACTTGTATCCTTGCTTCTCCATCCACTCGGTCTCACGAGTGATGCGCTCCTCAGATCCGCCAGACACATCCTCGCCACAGAGCTGTAAGACCTTGTTGTGCCAGCGACGACTCTCCTTGGACTCCACGTGAGCCCTGTACTGTCCCTTGGCTTGCATGCAGAAAAGAGACATCTTATCCTTCAACTTCTTGGCCCAAGATGGCCTAGAGTCACTTGAGAGGGCCTAGCAGAGCGGCCCCCAGCAACATCCTCAGCGCCAGCAACATCCTCATCAACAGCAGTAGCCCTCGCAGCAGATGCCTCAGCACGAGTAGCGGTGTTAGCCCAGTTGGGTTTGACCCTCAGACAAATGGGCTCATGGCGAATCCAGTCTGGAGCCAGGAACTCCTCCTCAGGGTACATCTTCTCCCAAGTCTTCGAAATCAGCAGAAACAGGTAGGGCCCATAAATAGGCACCTTGCGGTTGAACACAGCAAACCGAAGCTCACACCACATGATGTGAGAGACATCAAGTGGCTGAGTCTGAGACGAGCGAGCCTCCTGGCACATAAGCATCATGTCCACCATGTAGGCATGAACCTTGTCTTTGTCACCGATGCGTGGGAACAAGGAGTTGCGGAAGATGCGGTACATGATATCCAGAAAGGGGTTGAGAACCGAGATTATCTTGCCAGTAGCGAGCGTCTTCTCAACCAAGAACGGGGTGAGCTTGTCCTTGTCAGCAGAGTCAGCATTGCCGTGAGGGCGAACCCCAACGGGAGTGTCAAGTCCATCATCAGCAACGTGAAGCAAATCCATGAACTCCTTCCAGGTAGCAGACAGCTGGCGGCCATTGGTCATCCAAGTCATCCTCCTTTCATCATTGGTGTGAAAGAAAACTGAGGCAAAGAACTGACAGATGATCTCAGGGTCATAGTCCATGTGGAAAGAGATCACATGCTCAATTCCAAACTGCTCCACCAAGTCCAGAGCCTCCCCAAAGTAGTCACGAAACTTGTCCTTCCTCATGTGGTGCATATCAATCCACTTCACCTCCACATAGGTATTCTCCTTGTTCTTGATGACATCCAAGTTGATCTGGGTTTCGGTCTTGTTCCAGAATAGTTCACACCCTCTGACAGTGGAGCGTGGGTGCACATAGGGGTGAAGCTGCCTGAGACGGACATACTCTTGAGCGCCTATCTCATCCATACCCCTGGCGGGCTCCTTGTGCTTACTAGCGGTGGTCTTGACATTGCGCTTCGATGCAGATGACCCCTCGGGAACTTCTCCTGGGTTGCGCAGACGCTTGGAACCAGTGTCACGAACGGGATTGGCCCGGCGAGAGCCACCACCTAAGACACACATGCAAAGCACCAAAACAAGTCGAAAAGGATCAATGCAAAGGATAAAAAACAGCACATGAAACCCATAGAAGATAAACGAGAAAGTTGGCATGCGATAGATGTGAGTCACGGTTGATCTGCCATGGGTTGCGGTACTAAAGGCTTAGTACAGCTCCAGACGCGGTAGTACCGTGAGGGGTCACGGTAGTACCGTGGCTGGGGCAGTAGTAAGATTTTAGTACCGCACGGCGCGCGATAGTACCGCGCCCTAGGGGCGGTAGTACCGTGAGAGCGGTAGTACCGCTCCCTAAGGGCGGTAGTACCACGCCGCGTCGGATCTAGCAGGATTTGAATCTGAAAAAGACCCGCGAAGCCATGGCGGTGCTACGGTGATCAGATCTAGTGCAAGACAACAATACAAGTGTAAATCCTATGCAATACCACACTCCTTCATCCTACTCTTGCAGAGATCTAGACTAGGAATCTCAAGAACATACAAGTCTCCCCCAAAACCTAGAAGAACCAAATACAATCAAAACGGAGAAGGATTTGGGGAAAAACCTTGGTCCATAGCAAGAGCACGTGGTGGGGAACGATCCCACCGGACGGAATCACGGGAGGGCAGCCGGTGGAGGAGATCCGGCGACGAACGCCGGCTCCGTTCGTGAGCACGAGAGAGGAAGAGGCAACGTGGAGAGAAGGGGACGAATGGGTATGGGGGAGTTAGAACTCCCCCTGCCCGATCTTATCCCCACGCGCCCGAACCGGCGCGGTTGTACCGCGGGTCATCGCGGTAGTACCGCCCGGGCGGAAGTACCGCGCCGAGGCGGTAGTACCGCTCAACCAGGCGGCAGTAAAAAATTACTGCCGCTTGGGGACGATAGTACCGTGCTCCCATCAGCGGTAGTACCGTGGTTGGCCGCGGTAGTACCGTGGCCGACCGCGGTAGTACCGTGAGCTCATGCCACCGAAGGTTTCAAACAAGGGAGAGACGCATTTGCACCGAAAAACAGACACAACCCAAAACTGCACAAAAACAAGCACATACCAAGGGAACAACAGAGAATCCCTAGGTGACAAAACCTCTCGAGGAGAGAGGGCGGTGGCCGAAGCCACCTATGTTTGAGTTGGATGGTATGGCGCTGCGAAGAATTATCCTTGGGCCCATGACCAAAACTCATCTTTGAAGCACAAGTACCACCAAAAATGGCTAATGTGAAAGAGGTGATCTATTTATGCATAATGGGGGGAGGGAGAGTTCATTGAGAGAACAAAACTCCCCCTATGTCCATGCCTACACCTAGACTAGACAACAAGTTGAGTGTGGTGGGGGGTGCACGGGTTCAAGTCACATTGCTCAAATCAATGATATTTAGCTCATGCCTTAACTCGCGAAATCTTGCTTCCTCCAAGGGCTTCGTGAAAATATCTGCAAGGTTATCATGAGTGTTGACATACTTGAGCTCGATCTCCCCTCGCCTAATGTGATCCCGAATGAAGTGATACCGAATCTCAATGTGCTCCGTCTTGAAGTGTTGCACCGGGTTGAGAGAAATCTTGATGGCACTTTCATTATCACACCAAAGAGGCACTTTGTCACAAATGACACCGTACTCCTTTAAAGTTTGCCTCATCCATAGGAGTTGAGCACAACAACTACCGGCTGCCACATACTCCGCTTCGGTGGACGAGAGAGACACGCAACTTTGCTTCTTGGAAGACCAACTTACCAAGGAGCAACCAAGAAATTGGCACCCTCCGGAAGTGGACTTCCTATCCACTTTGTCCCCCGCCCAATCGAAATCCGTGAAACCTTCAAGCTTGAAGTTTGCTCCTCTTGGGTACCATAAGCCAAAGTTTGGGGTATGAGCCAAATATCGAAAGATTCGCTTGACCGCCACAAAGTGACTTTCCTTTGGTGCGGCTTGAAAACGTGCACACATCCCCACACTCAACATGATATCCGGTCTAGATGCACAAAGGTAAAGCAAGGAGCCAATCATGGAGCGATATACCTTTTGATCCACCGTTTTACCATTGGGATCGATGTCAAGTTGGCACTTGGTAGGCATTGGTGTAGAAGCCGGCTTGACATCACTTAGCTTGAATCTTTTAAGCATGTCTTGAGTGTATTTGGCTTGGTTGATGAAGGTTCCTTATCTTCTTTGCTTGATGTCGAAACCAAGGAAGAACTTCAACTCTCCCATAGAAGACATCTTAAACTTGGAGGTCATGAGAGCGGCAAATTCTTCATTGAAAGCTTTGTTAGGGGAACCAAAGATAATATCATCAACATATAGTTGGCATACAAACAACTCCCCGTTGACCTTCTTAGTAAAAAGAGTGGGGTCGATTAGCCCTACTTCAAATCCACGATCTTGTAACAACTCGGTAAGGTGGTCATACCACGCACGTGGGGCTTGTTTAAGGCCATAGAGTGCCTTATCGAGTTGATACACATGATCCGGAAAGTAGGGATCCTCGAACCCGGGGGGTTGCTTGACATAGACCAACTCATTAATAGGACCATTAAGAAAAGCACTTTTCACATCCATTTGTTGCAACTTAAAGTTGTGATGGGAAGCATAAGCAATCAACAAACGAATGGATTCAAGACGAGCAACGAGAGCAAAGGTTTCACCGTAGTCGATACCCTCGACTTGGGAGTAGCCTTGTGCTACCAATCTTGCCTTGTTGCGAATGATGTTCCCATGAGCATCTTGCTTGTTCTTGAAGATCCACTTGGTTCCAATGACGTTGTGGTTCCCGGATGGTCTTGGCACCAATCTCCACACCTTGTTGTACTCGAAGTTGTTGAGTTCTTCATGCATGGCATTGAGCCAATCCGAGTCTTCGAGCGCCTCATAGACCTTTTGGGGTTCGACACAAGAGACAAACGCGTGATGTTCACAATAGTTTGCCAATTGTCTACGAGTGCTTACCCCCTTTCGAAGGCTTCCAACCACATTTTCCATGAGATGGCCTTAGGTGGTGAGCTTGGAAGCAATCTTCGCGGCACGACGCTCTAATTCCTCCTCGGGTGTGGAAGGAGGAGGGTTGACTTGATGATCTTGAGCGCCGTCTTGAGTTTGTTCTTGATCTTGAGGTTGCTCTTGATCTTGAACTCGCTCGAGGGGGAGAACTTGACCTTGGGCATCATTTAGTGGTTCATCACCGTCTTGAGGTAGATCTTGCCCTTGGCCTTGTTCACCAGGTTGAGGGCCTTCACTTTGTTCTTCGGAAGCGTGTGGGTCTTGATGAGGTGATGGATCTACTTGAGTAGAGCATTGTCCTTCTCCTTCGGCCACAAGGGGTTCCTCAATGGGTAGGATTTGACCAATACCCATTCTTCTTATGGCTTGGGGAGGAATTTCATCACCTGTATCACAAGTACCACTTTGCTCCACTTGGGAGCCGTTATTCTTGTCAAACTCCACGTTACACGTCTCCTCAATGAGTCCGGTGGACTTGTTGAGGACACGGTAAGCATGAGAGTTTGTAGCATAACCAACAAATATGCCCTCATGAGCTCTAGCCTCAAATTTAGACAACCGAACACCTTTCTTGAGAATGAAACACTTACAACCGAACACCCGGAATTACTTGAGGTTGGGCTTGTTTCCGGTGAGGATCTCATAAGGAGTCTTGTCAAGCCTTTGTGAAGATAGAGCCGATTGGATGCATGACATGCGGTGTTGATGGCTTCGGCCCAAAAGTTGTACGGAGACTTGAACTCCGCCATCATGGTCCTTGCCGCATCCATCAACATCCGGTTCTTCCTCTCCGCAACACCATTTTGTTGAGGGGTATAAGGTGCCGCATATTGATGCTTGATCCCCTCGTCACTAAGAAACTCATCCAAGGTGTAGTTCTTGAACTCGGTGCCGTTGTCGCTTCTTATTGTCAAGATCTTTGCATCATGTTGATGTTGAGCTTCATTTGCAAAGTTGATGACGGTTTGTTGGGTCTCACTCTTCCTCTTGAAGAAGTATACCCAAGTGTATCTGAATAATCATCCACAATCACCAAGCAATACTTTCTTCCTCCAAGACTATCAAAAGATGGAGGCCCAAAGAGATCCATGTGAAGGAGCTCCAAGGGTCTCTTCGAGTAGATGATGGTTGAGGGAGGGTGAGCCTTTTCATGAAGCTTTCCTTCGATACAGGCACTTCAAGCACGATCTTTGGCAAAACTAACATTTGTTAGTCCACGAACATGGTCGCCCTTGAGAAAACTTTGCAAAGATCTCATATTGACGTGGGCCAAATGGCGATGCCAAAGCCATCCCACGTCAACTTTAGCCATTAGGCATGTCGCGGTCTTAGTGGGTTGCTCCGAAAAGTTAACCACATAGAGACCATTCTCGACATGCCCAACGAAGGCTACTTTAAGAGTCTTGCTCCACAAGAGGGCCACGGTATCAATATCAAAGAATGTGGCAAAGCCCATGACTGCAAGTTGACGAACGGAAAGTAAATTGAATGCAAGGGACTCAACAAGCATGACTTTCTCGATCGTTAGATCATGAGAGATGACAACCTTGCCGAGACCCAATACCTTAGAATGTGATGCATCACCCCACTCGACATTGGTGGGCATAGATGGAATCTCTTGCACGTCCAGCACCAAGTCCTTGCTCCCGGTCATATGATTTGTTGCTCCACTATCGAGAAACCATGATCCCCCACCGGAAGCAAACACCTACACGAGATCAATGCTTGGTTTTAGGTACCCATTTAGTAATGGGTCCTTTGATGTTAGTAACAAGGGTCTTGGGAACCCAAATAGACCATTCAATGTACTCATATGAAGAACCAACAAATTTAGCAAAAACATGTCCATCACTAGCACGGCACAACACATATGAAGGGTTAAAGTCGCCGGCTTTGTTTGAGGAAATGCTCTTGCCCTTTTGGACATCAACTTCCTTTACTTTCTCCTTCTTCTTCTTAGAAGCACCCTCTCCCTCTTTCACGAACGTTTGTTTGAGGGGAGGAGGACGATTGGCCTTGTTGTTCTTCTTCTTCTTGCTCTTGGACTTGGGTGCAAACCCAATTCATTCCTTGCCCACAACTTCCTTTTGATTGCTCAAAAGGTCGTTGAGGTTTTTCTCACCTTGAATGCAAGTCATAAGGCCCTTCTCAAGTTGATCCTTCAACTTGGCATTTTCCTCCACAAGATGCACATGCTCACAACAAGGGTTAGTAGCACATGCATTATCGATTAATACCATATGAGGAAAGGTGGCCTTTTCCTTGATTAGCTTAACTTGGAGTTGAGCATGAGACTCCTTGAGGCTAGCATGAGTACCCTTCAAGACCTTGTGGGCCTTGTCAAGTATCTCAAACTCCTCTTTGAGTCTAGCATGATCAACCCCAAGTTTAGCCTTCTCGGAGGTTAGCACACGAGACATGACAAGAGCATGATCAAGATCTTTCTTTAACTTAGCATGGTCATCATTGTGTGAGTCCTCAAGAGTCAAACGATGCACACGCTCTTCCTCAAGAGCATTAAGAGATCCGATATCTCATCGGCATAGTCACGACTATGACCTTCCATCTTGGAGATGGTTTCTTCGTGAGCCTCGATCATGTCATTGGCCTCACCAAGTTGTTCCAAGAGAGCAACAAAGTGCTTCTTGGACTTTCCCTTGAGCTTACTCATGAAAGACTCAAATTCATTCACTTCCACATTAGACTCAACATGTCCATCAATGCAATCCTCCACGGAGGGATTAGTAATGATGGTGGTTGTGATGTTGGGGGTTACCTTGTTTGAAGCCTTAGCCATGAGGCATCTAGCGGTGATGTTTTCGTTGGGTGATTCGAAGAGAGACACCCGGGGAGTAGCAATGGCAATGGATGCCATGGCCGTTGCCTCTTCATTCTCATCATCATCGTCATCCTCTTGGTATTCTTCTTGAACCACCAACCCACGTGTGGAAGTCTTCTTGGCGAAGTTGTTCTTGTTGGGGAGGGACTTGGCTTTGTCTTTCCGAATGAACTTGCCACCATTGTCCTCCCGCTTCTCATAAGGACAATCCGCAACGAAATGGCTCACATTGCCACAGTTGAAGCAAGTTCTAACTCGTTGCTTGCCCTTGACGCCACTTGAGTTGTTCTTGTTGAAGTTGGGTCTTGAGCTCTTCTTGCTCCAAAATTGTCTTGAAGCAAGGGCCATGTGCTCATGGTAGTCAAACTTGGTGTCTTCGGGGTTGCTTTCCTCATCTTCCACTTCTTCCTCTTCTTCCGCAATAACCTTGTCCTTCAAAGCAAGGTTAGGCTTCTTTACTCTTTGAGAACGGAGCACCGCATTGTCGGCGGTCTTGTCCAAGATGCTCATTGCCACGAACTCATCCAACACTTCACTTGAGGTCATGGTGTGGAAGTCCGGTCGTTGACGAATGACGGAGGACATGGCTTTGTTGTAGGGCATCATGGCCTTGAGGAACTTCCGCTTGATCCAATTGTCATCCGTATCCTTGCTTCCATGATCTCGAAGTGCCACCGCGAGTTTGGTCACTCTTCGAAAGAGCTCACGAGGTTCTTCATCTTCTTTCATTGCAAACTCATCGGCTTCATCTTGCACCACTTCATAGTTGGACCGTTGAATGCTAGCACTTCCACGATAGAGACCCTCGACACATTTCCATGCTTCTTTAGCCATGACATGGGGTCGAAGGTGAGGGAGATCTTCGGGAAGGATTGCATCTTGGATGATGAAGAGAGCACTCTCATTGAATTGATTGTCCACGGCTTCTCGAGGAGTGAAGTTGCTTGGGTCATGAGGATAAAAACCTTCTTCAATGACTCTCCAAAGGTTAGTGTTCACATGTTTCAAATGACGCTTAAAACGATAGACCCAATTATCAAAATCTTCATGCTTCTCATATTTAGGGGGTGGACCGGCATGATTCAAATGAGTGGAGGGGATAGGCCCTCCATAAACCGGGGGTTCCACATGGGCAAAGATGCCGGTGCCATTTCTACCACTAGTAGAAGGACTCTTTTCATTGTTAGCTTCCCCCTTGTCGGAGAAAGCATCCGTCACCTTGTTAGTAGGATCACCCACTTTCATAGGCGCGGTAGATAGTTTAAGTCCCTCTAGGAAATCATTAAACATGCTTTTAACCTCGGCCGTCATGGAGGTTTTCAATGTGTCTAAAGCCACATTGAACTCCTCGCGAGAGACCGAGGTTCCCCCTTCGGCCGAAGATGAGATGGGATTCACACCGGAGTGTTCCTCCGCACCATCGTTGGTGTCAACCATACTCTTCGGATGGCAAAGTCCTTAATAAAGAGACGAGGCTCTGATACCAATTGAAAGGATCAATATGGTTGACTAGAGGGGGGGGGGGTGAATAGGCAACTAACAATTTTAAACTTTTCTTTACCAAATTAAACTTTGCAACAAATAGGTTGTCTAGATATGCAACTAAGTGAGCAACCTATATGATGCAATAACAACTAGCACACAAGCAAGCAAGAGATGTAACAATAAGTAAGCTTGCGAAAGTAAAGGCACGAAATAACCAAGAGTGGAGACGGTGGAGACGAGGATGTGTTACTGGAGTTCCTTCCTTTTAAGGGGAAGTACGTCTCCGTTAGAGCGGTGTGGAGGCACAATGCTCCCCAAGAAGCTACTAGGGCCACCGTATTCTCCTCACGCCCTCACACGATGCGAGATGCCGTGATTCCACTATTGGTGCCCTTGAAGGCGGCGACCGAACCTTTACAAGCAAGGTTGGGGCAATCTCCACAACAGTCGGAGGCTCCCAACAACAACACCACCACGAAGCTTCACCACAATGGAGTATGGCTTCGAAGTGACCTCAACCGTCTAGGGTGCTCAACACCCAAGAGTAACAAGATCCGCAAGGGATAAGTGGGGGGAATCAAATATCCTTTGGTGGAAGTGTAGATCGGGCCCTTGTCACCCAATCCCGAGCAAATCAACAAGTTTGATTGGCTAGGGAGAGAGATCGAGCGAAAATGGAGCTTGGAGCAACAATGGAGCTTAGAGGTGGAAGAGGTAGTCAACTAGAGGTAGAAGACAACCCTTATATAGTCGTGGAAAAAATCCAACCGTTATCCACTAGTTCTGCCCGCGACTCACGGTACTACCGCTCCAAGGACGCGGTACTACCGCGGCGCCGCGCGGTACTACCGTAGACCACCACGGTACTACCGTGGCAACTGCACAGGCCGGAACAAACCTGAGGAAGGAGCAGTACTACCGCTCGCGCGAAACTACTGCTCCCCCTTGCGGTACTACCGCAAGGCAGGAGGGTCACGGCCTGGGAAGGGCGCGGATGAAATAAATTTCATCCGTGCCTACTTCCGCAGAAACTAGGGTGGTGCAAAAACCCGACGCGGTACTACCGCCTGCGAGGCGTGGTACTACCGTGGTCGGCGCGGATGTAAAAAATTACATCCGCGCCTACTACCGCGACGCAGCGGTACTAGGCAAAAGGGCCACGGTACTACAACTCCAAGGGAGCGGTACTACCGTGGGCCCCCGCGGTACTACCGCGCTGAACGAGCGGTACTACCGTGGGGGGCGCGGATGTAAAAAATTACATTCGCCCCTACTACCGCACCGGAGCGGCACTAGGCCAGAGTGCGGCAGTACTACCGCACCAATGGAGCGGTACTACCGTGAGGGGCGCGGATGTAAAAAATTACATCCGCCCCTACTACCGCACCGGAGCGGCACTAGGCCAAGGTGCCATAGTACTACCGCGCCGAAGGGGCGGTACTACCGTGGCCTGCCGCGGTACTACCGCTTGTACCTGCGGTACTACCGCTTGTACCTGCGGTACTACCGCAAGTACAACAGTAGTCGTCAGTTTTTCGCACAACCAAGATAACGATGGGTAGCTCCAAAGTGCAAGGAAAGGAGGGACAAGTGTACGTGTGATTCCACCCTACCTTTCCGACGCGGACCCCCTCTTAATAGTACGGCTCTCCTACGACTCAACTCCACCAAAGAGAAACGTAGAACAACGCCGGCTTCAACAGTCTCCGAGGGGCACCGAATCGTCTTGTGCCTAATGATGAAGTATCTGAGGGACTCAAGGCACACGATTAGTCCGCACGAGTATTGTCATCAATCACCAAAACACTTAGGGATAAATATGCCCTTACACTCTCGAAGGTAGCAAGAGCCAGGAGGCCATCGGAGATCCAGCACCGGTGGTCGAGCTAGCCCTGCCTGCCGAGGAGGAAGAAAAGATATTCTTAAACCTTACTATGATCATCTTACCCTCACTGAGATTGAAGCCTTTTGGATCATTGAAACGGTTCGTGTGCAAAATAAATATCTCACTCGTGAAAATATTATGTTGCAAGAGCACATCACCTTCCTCCGGAGCGTCATCTGTAGGCTGGAGAATCTTGTGATCATGAAGGACAAGATCACTACCACTTCATCACCACCACCTCCTTCTTCATCACTAAAAGAAAATTGAGTATCGGCTACGGGCACTCCCCTTGGCTTTCGCCAAGCTTGGGGGAGGTGCCCTGGTATCGTACCACCTCCACTATCTTTTGCTTTTACTTATCTTAGTTCGATCCATAGTTATCTTCTGCTTTCGATGAATAAAAGTTTAGTTTGATCCTTTCTTTTTGATGAATAAAAGCATTCAAAGCGACGTCATCAATTTCCAACACGTTCTGAAATTGAAAATCACTCCAAAATGAAGCATTATGCAGCATTCGAAGCAACTAAAGCAAAAATATTCACCAAGAAACTAAAATCAAAAAAGAAAAAACTATATGAAAAATTACTCAAAAATAAATAGAAGAAAATAAATAATGCAGAAAAGAAAAAAATATTCACAAAGAAGCTGAATTGCCATTGCTTGTTAGTCCGTGCCTTTTCTTGTGCTCTAAATAGTCTTTCTTTTTTGACTTCAATGTGTCGTGACAGCCTTTTCTTTGGCTTCGTCTTCTGTTTCGGCTGGTTCTCCTTGAAACGTCATCGAAGATTCTTACGATATGTTATGTTTACATGTAATAGTGTTAATGTTTATTATAAGACTTAATTTAAAGCAAGAGAATTAGTATGTGGAAATATGGGCACAAAAAAAGAAGCTAGAGAAAACACTTCTTTTCTGTGGGATTAAATGGGTTTCATTGCTCAACTTCGAGGGAGACCCTTCATACAAAGTTGTGGTATATTAGCAGGATCCGATCTGATCTATAGCTAGCGTCGTATGCCCTTCAGCATGAAAAAAAAACTAATCTATGACTTACAACATTTTGGTTCCTACTAACATGAACAATAATAGAACTATCCCTCGCACCAAGATGCTTCCTAACTTCATTCACCAACATTGCATTCAGCGATCAATCCGGGGGACTGTGCCTGCATAGAGAGCATCACAGCTTTACAGTCCATCTCAACATCAATTGGCAGTGTAGACCATAGCAATGCAATGGCCCCTCCAAACATGCTCTAACTCTGCTTGCACTCGGCTCGCACAACACAATATGTTTCTGCAAGCCGAGAAGATTATGCCACTACTATTGTCTGGTAGAATCATCCCAACACATGCTTCACCCGTCTCCTTGATATATGTCCCATCTATGTTAATATTAACATGGCCATGAGCAGCGGGGTCCATCTAGCGACGCACTATCTGGCCTCGCATAAGATGAGACGGTGGGCGTCCATGGACATCCATTAGGGTTTTTGCTTTTTAAAAAATCACATACAGTAGCGTGCTTGATGCTAATTAGAAAACTCGCATAGAGATTGACCATAATGGTAATCCTTCTAAATTGTCAGGCCACATTCAAAAGCATGAAAGGGACTTTGTCCGCATCATTCTAAATTGTTAGATTTTCCGTTACTCATCACAATTTAGGTCTGATTTACCGCTGATTTTGCAGGGTGCACGTCCAAAAGACTGAAGAGAACAAAGAGGAGACAGCTCACCCGGAGGTTCATCACCTTCTCCTCATCCACCGCCCCCACACCGGCCGGACAGCCTCCGCCGACTCGGCCTGAAAGCGCATCGTCGTCCTCCCACGCTTCCTTTCCGCGGTAGCGTCCTCCCTCGCCCATCATCAGGTCACGGTGCAGGCCACCGCCAACGCCATGGTCTGCACGAGGAACATGGCCTGCAGTAGAGCCACCTCCAGGAGCACCATCGCGACCTAATCCCTCGGGTCTGTTGTCGGCACGAGGAGTGTGAGGCTGTGATCGCGGCGGAGGAGCGAGGCGTTGGAGGCAAGTGTGGCCACCGTGTGGTAGTAGAGGCGGCTGTGAGCGAAGTGCGCGTAAAGGGAAGCTAGCTGGAGAGAGGAGAATCTCATCGATGGTGCTCATGAGAGTCATGACACCACTCAGCTCGCCGATGCCTCAAGCTCGCTCCCGTTGAGACTGCGGGCGTCCCGCCCGTCCTGTGTCGTCCAATTGTACCTCATGCTCGACGCCGCAAGCCACCTCCCTCATCGACCTCCTGTCCCACCCAGATTGTCAGTGCCCCTCCGTCACCTGCCACCTGAGCCCGGTACCTGGATCGTAGTCGTCCGGAGCTGTCGCTTGCCTCCGATGGTGCCACACGTAGTCCACCAGCCGGCAATGGACCTCTTTCATCTGTCCACTGCCACACGTGTTGATCGCCCCCGAGGCCGGGCTCGGTGATCGCCGATGCGTTGTTCATAGTTAGGAGGAGAAGCTCAGCAACGACCAAATACGAGGTACACCTTGCGGCGGAGCCCGTGCCCTAGTCCGGTGTTGTGGCTGCCGCCACCGCTGTAGGAAACGGCCCATGAGCTTGGTAGACGGCTTCACGGGAGATCTGGCCGGCAGCCGTGGGAGCCATCTCTTCCGCGCGCTGATCGTGGCTAGCGCCGCCACGCCGCGCGCACAGGCCATCACCACCGTGAGGGCATCTCCTCCAAGACAATACCCGCACAGAATCATTCGAGAGATGGTGCCGCAACAGAAGGAGGTGGGTTGAGGTCTTCAGGAGAACGAGAAGGAAAGCGAGGTAGCAACCGTCAGGAGAGGTGAGTAACTTTTATAGGTAAGTAAAGCAGCATAGCTTAGCGACACGGGATTCAGCCAGTGATTTATGCACGACGGCAGCAGCGGCGCGTCTGCGTGCGAGGTGCTGTCCGCCGGACAGAGAAAGAATGGGGCCGCTTCCAGGCGGGCTGCGAGCCACCTCTGGACAGTGGAGCAGGGGATGGGCAAGACGAAAGATAAAGCGGAGTAGGGAAGAAGGGTCGGGGTGGCTACTGCTGCTCCGCGGCAGACTGAATGGCGATGCTGCAGCGGACAGTTTTTATAGGCTCCTAACATCGGCGAAGTGGTGGTTAAGCCATGCACGCATTCGATAGGATCCTTCGGGAGAGATGGGGATAAATCGGCAGCCATGCAACACACCTCTTCATAAAGGCAGAAAAACAAGAAAGCATGCAACCGAATGGCGGTTCACAGATGCATCTAAATAGGAAGCAGAGAAAAATACGTAGTCAACCATGTAACCCATGTGCCGGCATGAGGAATGTCTCACACCCAATGTGAAATTGCTTGAGCCACCCCAAAGTGTACCTAGCCATATCCCCAGTAAACAACGTGGCGTGACCCGATTGGCCGGTTTTCACTGATAGAAAAAAAATTCAAAGAACAGGGTAAAAGAAACCTAGTCAGGTTTAGTATATTAACAAACAATCATCTGAACCAAAATGCTAAAGTTACCCGAAGTGCACATGCGAAAATGCGAATCAGTTAACAAAGTTCTGATCGAAGGCCTACGGCCACATGCGTTTTCTACCCCGTAGCCTCCCAAACAAATGCACGTGTCAACAATTGATAGGCTTCCCAATCCCCATCGGCCAAGTGGCGAGACGTGGGGGCAAAACCCTCCTCAGATATAGAGGTTTGGGTATGCGGACATAAACAGGATTAATTTTTAAACA
Source organism: Triticum dicoccoides (assembly GCF_002162155.2). Classification (NCBI taxonomy): domain Eukaryota; kingdom Viridiplantae; phylum Streptophyta; class Magnoliopsida; order Poales; family Poaceae; genus Triticum; species Triticum dicoccoides. The sequence continues at coordinate 774,561,144 of NC_041393.1, forward strand.
ACGGGCGTTTGGGGTTTTTCGAAACAGACGACCCGTGAGTTGGTAGTTATCAGCGAAAAATAAAAAACCGATAAATTATTGGAACCCTAGCTGGAATTGTAGTAGTTTTATGCTATTTACTTGCTCTCACGACTCACGACCCATGTTGAACACCGAGTCGTGCTGCACATGTTTTCAGTTAGCTAGGTGTTCATTTTTTTAAGTTTCGTCAGAATAAGCTTGTGTGCGCTGAGAGCCTGTTCTCGTGCACGGCCGTAGTTGTCGTGGAGTTTCTTTTAGCATGCAGTAGATAGCATGCCGTTGCGCCCCTTCTCGCAGGATGGCATGAGATCATGGCGGACATGGCGGCTTCAGAGGCAACCGGCGAGTGGCCGTGAGAGTAGGTCGTTCTGTTGGTTGTAACAGACTATAGATAAAGAGTGAAAAAAAAAAACGCTGCAAGTTGTTGCACACAGCACAAAACAATCTGTCTCAGTTCTTTAGTTTCAGAATGATGAGAGAGTGAGAGAGCACCGGCTGCAACGGCAACCCAAATATCCCCTGTCCATTCCTGAAATAGGTCGAGGAACTAGCTGATCGGCCGTCATTTCAAACTGCGGAGGAAGGAGGTTGGGTTCTCTCGCTGTGTGCAGCGGTGGCGATTTCTCATTCGGGCGCAGATCTACGAGTTCCTTGAGGATCTTCTCCTTCAGGTCAACTTCCTCCTACCGACTTTGATTAGTGTGCCACTACAGTGTTGAGTTCGTTTAACAACAGCGGGTTTGGGTTGCTATAAGATCCAACGTAGTTCTTCACATTCTCTGGGAGTTAAGTTAATATCGAAGCTAATTGGGACAAGGTTGATAGACTGTCTCTCGCACCGACTTCGATCTGCCTATGGTGGACACACGCGCCAAAGTTCAGATCATCATGGACTAACTACAGGCAACCAACAAAAGATATCATGGGCTATACTAGCCTTCAGCAATGCCATCGAGGTCGTGCCTCAGTAACTCCTGTGTTTCCTTCAGAAAAATATATTGTTTCTCACCACAAGATGCGATGTCCCTGCCTTTTTTCGCCGAGTCCAGTTTCATACTCTATCTAGAAAAAAAAGAAGTATGCTTGAGGGTGAGATTTTCCATGTGAGGACGGATGGACCATTGATCTTCCACAATGCTAGTGATGCAGCTGGCAAGGGACGGTACCGAGCTTTGTGTTGCCATCTTCACAATTGGGGTATAATCCTTTTTTGTGATCCTCTAACATGCGATTGAACTTCAGCTTCTCCTTTTGACTTTCGCACTGTGTCCTTGCTTCAAAAATGACCTGGCGGAGATCATCATCACCGGGCACATCGTCTGGTTCCTCTTGATCTCAGCAGCTTCCCCCGTTGCAGCATCACCGTATTCAGGGGGGCACATAGTTGTCATCGTCATAACCCCTATTTCTCCGTGCTTCGTCCAAACATTATAGTGTGGCATGAAACCCTTATAAAGTAGGTGGGTGTGAAGGATTTTCCGGTCAGAGTAAGACTTTGTATTCCCACACTTAGGGCATGGACAACACATAAAACCATTCTGCTTGTTTGCCTCAGCCACTTCGAGAAATTATGCACGCCTTTAATGTACTCGGAGGTGTGTTTGTCACCGTACATCCATTACCGGTTCATCTGCGTGCATTATATATAATTATGTGTGTCAAAAACCATTTCAGATTCACATGGATAGATAAGTGACCAAATTAATAAATTAATAGAAGTTCATCATCACATTAATACCAAAGTACATACATAGTTCTCATTGAACAAGATATAGCTCTCAAAAGCATCTAATTAAACCATACATTGAAACTATGTAAAACCTTCCAATGCAACAACAAATGTGATCATAATCACAACCAATGTAACAATTGATCCAACGACATAATGATACCAAGCCTCGGTATGAATGGCATATTTTCTAATCTTTCTAATCTTCAACCGCATTGCATCCATCTTGATCTTATGATCATCGACGACATCGGCAACATGCAACTCCAATATCATCTTATCCTCCTCAATTTTTTTTATTTTTTTCTTTAAGTAATTGTTTTCTTCTTGAACTAAATTTAACCTCTCGACAATAGGGTTGGTTGAAATTTCCGGTTCACATACCTCCTAGATAAATAAAATCTATGTCACGTTGGTCGGCATAATTGTCATAAACATTAAATGAACCAAATAGTTACAAAAGATAATATACACCACATCCGAATCATAGACAGGACGAGGGTCGACGGGAGTGGATACCAAAACCATCGCACTATATAATAACAAGCAATAACAATAGTAAGAAAATTAGACAAGTATCTATCTAAAGTAAGAATTTTTTTCTTTCAGAAAGAAGATAAGAACAAGAGGCTCACCACGGTGGTGCGGCGACGAGATCGGCGCGGGCGATTGACGGCGGTGAAGACGGGGACGGGACGTGACAGACCGCTAAACATAGACAAATCTCGGGGAAAATGGAGCTCGGAGGTCGAGTTTCGAGAGGAGAAAGCTTAACTAGTGTGCCACGGGCACCTCATTGGTCCCGGTTCATGGCTCGAACCGGGACTAAAGGCCCCCCTTCTGTCCCGGTTCCAACCACGAACCGGAACCAATGGCTATGGGCCAGGAGCGAGGACCATTGGCTCCGGTTCGTGCCCAGAACCGGGACAAATGGGTCCAGACGAACCAGGACAAATGCCCCACGAGGCCGAGCCGGCCGTCTGGGCGCTCGAACCAGGACTAATGGGCTGGGCAGGCCTGAACCAAAGCCCTGTTTTCTACTAGTGAACATATACATGTGCCTTGTCGGCATAACAGACACAATATAATCTACTGGCCTTAAGACCATCCAGTCTAGCCGTCCCATAACGTGCACCGCCTGTGCACGCTCTAGGTAGGATCCACCGCCACAATGCCGTCTAGGAGCCGACCTGGGAATTACCCCAATCCGGATCCCCACTTGATAACCAGCTAGCAACACGATCATGCATCTCCGATAAGATGGAGTGCACGCAACATGGGTTGGAGGAAGGAGCAGCTCAGCGTCGTTGACAACCTGGGCAGCAAGCCGCGTCACCTACCCGCCGATGAATCACCGGCCACTCTGTTCGATCCCCGGCAGCCCACCCGCCCGACCACGCCACCGGACAGGGAGGCCAACCTAGGGGTCGTCGTCCCTGTTCCAGGGCCCTCCGCCCTAGATCGGGAATGACTGCGCCAGCCCTGCCGCCATGGCCACCGCTGGAATGCCGGCCAGCGCCCACACCACCATTGTCCATCAGGGCGCCTTGTTTCAGATAGGGGCCGCCATGATCCAGATTAGGATCACACTCTCGAGATGGGGCGTCCCGCCCCACCGAAGGACACGAGAGGGGAGGCAGTACCTCTGCCGCCGCCGTCGGATAGATGGTATGACTAGCATATGGCTCAGCCAAATTTATAAATCGCTCGGCAATAATGGGGATTTAAGTATCTGCATTTCACAAGAGCTAAGATGCAATGCAGAACATGTTGGTTTGCATGCAAATGGAGAACATGCTACTACTGCATTGTTTGTTTCCATGCAAATGGAGAACATGCTGGGCATACATATTTGAGGATAAACTGTGATCGGAATTGGCTCCAAGAGTGCACTGATATGGTATGCGCCGTATTCATGTGAAGATCCTATACGCCATTAAGTTTCATTAAACATAAAGAATATTACCTGGTAACAGTAGAATGTAGAGTGGACTGGAAAACTGCAAACCTTATCAGTAGCAAAACACTGAAAAATAGTTGTTTTCCATAATTATGCCATGATTATCTTTCGGCTCATTCCAGGTATACCTTGGACGTAGGGAGTACTTGCTATTAGAACTCAAGTATGTGCTGTGTTGGCTTATCTCCGACGCAGAGTACTTTTCGGCGACGGTGATACGACCGACGACCGAAGCGAAGTGCTGGATTCCCGATTGGTTGAAGCTAGCAGAAATAGCTACGTACGCCACGCATGTACATATACCGGCCGAACACAAGCACGTCACGCACTCATATAACTAGCTCATCGATCTTTGCTTTGATCGACTCAGTACTACTAGAAAAGACGGACGGGAAAAACTTGTGATATTTTTCCACAGGCTCGTCTCGAGCGTGTTTTTGCTTTATTGCTTTTCACGATCTGTACAATTGTGTACAGGGGCTACACGAGATTATATAGCAGTTTAATCTAGCACCAACCAAACCTAGCCGGTCTCTTGTACTCCCTTCATTTTTATATATTTGGCGTATTAGTTTTGGTCAAAGTCAAGCTTCGTAAAATTTTATCAAATTTATAAACAAAAATATTAACATATACAATAATAAATTAATACTTTAGATGTATTATTTAATGTACATTCGCACCATATAGATTTATTATCATAAATCTTTATATTATTTTTTATAAATTGGTCAAACTTTTCGAAGTTTGATTTTACTCAGCTTTAATATGCAGAATAAATAAAAACGAAGGGAGTACTAGTCCTACTTGGATAAACACACATACACAACGAACCTAGTACACGTACACATATGATGCTACGACGTGTTTAACTCTAACATGCTGCTCCTTGAATAATAGTATTAAACAAAGTAGCAGCGGAAGTCAGAGAAGTTCCTGCACAGCTCAACTCATGGGCCACCGCGAGGACCATGGGAAGGGCTTCGGCTGCTTTCGGTGGCTCATTTAACGAGTGGTTTTAGGTGCGATGATTCATCAGCGTACCAACTCAAACAGTGATGTTGTTGGAGAGACCAGAAACAATTGCCTTCGGTGGCTCATTAATTTATGGTGTTAGGTGCGATGAATCATCAGCGTACTAACTTAAACAGTGATGTTGTTGGGGAGACGAGAAACGGTTGCTTTCGGTGGCTCATTAATGGCTGGTGTTAGGTGTGATGAATCATCAGTGTACTAACTTAAACAGTGATGTTGTTGGGGAGACCAGAAACAATTGCCTTCGGTGGCTCATTAATTTATGG
>NC_041393.1:774566449-774579349 GCF_002162155.2 Triticum dicoccoides
TGTGATGAATCATCAGTGTACTAACTTAAACAGTGATGTTGTTGGGGAGATTAGAAACGGTTGCTTTTGGGGGCTCATTAATGACTGGTATTAGGTGCGATGAATCATCAACGTACTAACTTAAACAGTGATGTTGTTGGGGAGATGAGAAACGACTACTTTCGGTGGCTCATTAATGACTGGCGTTACGTGCGATGAATCATCAGCGTACTAACTTAAACAGTGATGTTGTTGGGGAGACTAGAAACGGTTGCTTTCGGTAGCTCATCAACGTACTAAGGCTGGTCGTAACGCGAGTATCGTATCTAGTATTATGCATGCCAACTAGGCAATTTAGATGAGACGACATAGAATTAAATAAAGAAAAAGAGGGTTGAGTATCATATTGTAATACAATATCATAATAAATGTTATACTACTATGTGTCATGCATGGCAATAAATAAAATCATATATAATACTATGCATTAAAAAGATAGTATCATACACTAGTATCGTAAGCATGATGCTAAGTTATGATACTACCGATTACAAGCAACCTAACTCAAACAGTGATGTTGGAGATGCAAATAGGCCTCACACAATAAATAAGTGTGACGAGGTTTCTCACTCTCATCTATATAAATGTGTCATCCCTGAGCTGTTTTGAGCCAAGCAACCCAAAACAAGCCTAGCACTTCTCCCTCATCACAGTTACACCCGTGCTCTATTTGCTATACTACCACACCACACTCCCCTTGAGTTGTCTCTCACCACACCACCTCACACCACGGCAGCAGTGTGAGTGCGTAGATCCCAAAGGCAGCGGCGAAAACGGCCACACGCGATGGAAAATCTGGCAGTTCTCAAGGAGCTGACGGTCCGCACACCTCAGCACTCCAAGCGCCTTCTCACGCTTAATTCGTTGGAGAAGTTGGAAATCAGTAAGTGTGAAAATATAACACGGCTGGCGGTGGGGGTGCATGTGCAACAGCTGGAGCAGGGGCAAGAAGAAGATGGGTTGCTGCTCATCCCAGCCCATCTCTGCGACTCGCTGCAGGAGTTGGTCATTTACAAATGCCCAAATCTAGTTTTGGTGGACCCATTGAGTTTTCTTCCGGCCGATGGAGAAGGGTTCCAAGCCCTGCGGTTCCTCCAGAGGTTAAAAATTTCAGAATGCCCCAACTTGTTATCCCCCGGCTCGTTTTCCCGGTATCTTTTCCCGTCCTCTCTGCAGAAACTCTTTCTTCACGGTGTGGAAGGCATGGGGACACTGGAGCCCCTCTCAAACCTCACCTCTCTCATGCGATTAGAATTGTGGAGTTGTGGAGAGAATTTAAGATGCACGGGACTGGGGCCTCTCCTTACCACCAGGGGACAACTCAGAAAATTAAGAGTCCATGGCAGCCCTAGATTCTTTGCTGGATGGGATCCCCGTCCCGCGCAGATACCGCGGGATGTTTCCTCCTCGAGTTTATCCAAACTGCAGAAACTCCTGACGGATGAGGCCGCAGACCTCCTTGTTGAGCCCATTTGCACGTTCCTGTCCTCCTCTCTAATCGAGCTGTGCTTTTATGAGAACCAAAACATCGAGGGATTCACCACGCAGCAAGAGGACGCCCTTAGCCTCCTTAACGGCCTCCGGGAACTCGGGTTTGAGATACTCAACAATCTTCAGCAACTCCCTCGAGGGCTGTACAGGCTTACCAACCTCAAGCGATTAGTGGTCTACGCATGTCCGACCGTCCAGTCACTGCCCATTGATGGCCTCCCGGAATCACTGGAAGAATTATATGTCCCTGGCTGCGGCAGCGACGAGCTGGAACAACAGTGCGAGGGGTTAGTGGGAACCATCCCACGCATCATACTATCACCATAGACTGACCCAAGGTAATGCAAATATATTTCATTCATTGCTTTCTCACCTCGCCCTTCTCTTGCATTATATATATTCTAACACATGGTTCTTTTCATTTACTACGCAGGCCTCTGCCTTGGAGTTCTCTTGTACATTCTTCTAGCCTTATAGAACAGACATCATCCTTCATGCATCACTACTCACATATACATCGTCCTTGTACATTCTTCTAGCCTCAAAATATCACCACATAATATTCATTTACTGCGCAGGCCTCTGCCTTGGAGTTCCCTTGTACATTCTTCTAGCCTTATAGAACACACATCATCCTTCATGCATCACTACTCACATATACATCGTCCTTGTACATTCTTCTAGCCTCGAAATATCACCACATAATATTCATTTACTGCGCAGGCCTCTGCCTTGGAGTTCCCTTGTACATTCTTCTAGCCTTATAGAACACACATCATCCTTCATGCATCACTACTCACATATACCGTCCTTGTACATTCTTCTAGCCTCGAAATATCACCACATAATAAGCGACACTTCTGTGCTTTGCTACTGATATTAAGGTTTGCCATTTTCTTACCCACTGCTACATTGCTCTCGATGCCATGTTTTCTAGCATGCCCCATTTCTCCTGGCTTGTTAGGTATTTATCATGTTTGCGCTGGTATGGTTCCTGGTACTTCACATTTGCAATTGGTCGCTACTCACAAGACTTGGCGGTGTACCTAGAAAGTTCAGCTTTGAGGATCAAATTAAAGAATGGTACAACAGTTTTCAGTTGTTCACTCTTTGCAATCCTTATATCAAATAATATATATGCTCAGAAGCTTACGTCAGTTACGATATTAATTTAGTTGATAGATCATCTGCTCCCCCGCAAAAAAAAAAGATAGATCATCTGCTCAGCCACATGAGAATGGTACTACCCATTGGATCCAACTTCATATATTCAGATGTCAAGCTATCTCTGAAAGGTTTGTCTAGTAGCCCTTTGCATCTGTATGGAAGGTGGTTCTGTAGGTTTCGGGGCAAAAGTAGGAATGTGATTTGACTCGTGCTTCCAAATTTTCAGATGGAACAAAGATTCTTCCTTTTCTTGATAGCCGTGGTATGTGGTATAACTCTGGAACTACCCAACACAGTTGTTGAAATACTGAATGGTTGAAGCTATAGTGGAGGTAATAAGCTGTGTGCATATTTCAGAACCTATTAGGATTTTTCAAAACAAGCTTATTATGTTGACATCTGCATCTTATAGCATTATAATACATAGAAATTTGTTGACCTCTACATCTCGGGAAAACATTGCACAGAAATTACCTTTGTTAAGCTTGCCTTGTTGTTTCATCAGTCTAGTAAGCAGAGCTGGAAAATACTTTGGTTCCACAATCTCTCTTAAGGCTTACAGAGGATCTCCACTTTGTCAGCATTAATTTTGTTAATCTTTAGACTGACTATAATTATTACTATTTTGTTTGCATTCGTATCCGTGACAAAATTAGTGCAATTTTGATCTGACCAGTCAACACTTGATCAGGATACTTGCGGTGACAAGAATTTAGTTGCTGCTGGGTTGCTTACTTGTGAATCTTACCTAACTAGCGACTGATTTTTGAGTGCCTAACTCTTATTGCCATTTTTCCTACTGTTTCAGATTCGTATGTTCGGTGCAGCTAATAACTGCCAATTATGACGTTACTACAGTTTTGTTGATCAATCTCATTGGAAGCAACAGATCGAACTGGCTAAAAGATGTGGATGAGCCAGCAAGTTTCTGCTACTGTAACTCCCACAAAAAAAAAGGTTTTCAAGTTGTACTGTACCGACTTCTTGAGTATCTTTATTAAATTGTGGTGTATCTATGAAGTCCCACGCCATGTTATATACTCCCTCCGTTCCTAAATATAAGTCTTTGTAGAGATTCCTATAGGTGGACTACATACGGAGCAAAATGAATGAATCTAAACTTAAACTGCATCTACATCCGTATGCGGTCTATAGTGGAATTTCTACAAAGACTTACATTTAGGAACGGAGGGAGTACTTATTGACTTATTCCTCATCTTATTTTTTCCCTTGGTTGCAGTGAACCAAACACACCTTCATTCTTCAGCCCACAACACTGGTGGCTCCTTGATCGAAAGCCGGTGCGATTAGATAACTCCAACCAGGCCAATCATTTTTACCTTCGCATGTATGCTTTGTACTCCCTCCGTCCGTAAATACTTGTCAAAGAATTGGATAAAAATGAATGTATCTAGAACTAAGATATGTCTAGATACATTCATTCCTCCGACAAGTATTTCCGGACGGCGGGAGTACTATACTATCCTCTAGCGTTTGGTTCATTCTGCATTTTCCCGTGCTAGAACGGTGACAAGTGCTTAACTACGTTTTTTTTTGTGTTTGCCAGCATATACAAGGTTGAAGACAGTGGGGAAATGATCAGCGTTTGATTCACAACGACAGAGGATGCTGCTCGTCTGGCTTGCCTGAAGTCTAGCGGCTTACTACTGGATATGGGCCCTGTTGAAACAAGGTGGAGCGCATGGGAAATGGAGAAGAGGTGGACGAGTACCCCCACATCCTGGGTGCAGATGGAGGCGGCGATTGGCAGTTGCAAAAAGTGACGGTCGAAGAGGAGTGCGCCGCAGGTGTAGGAGGAGAATGATGGCTATAATATCATTGGGAGTGCGCCGCATTTACTCCACTTTGGCATTTCTTGTAAGGGGAACAGCAAGGGGAGAGTTTGTATTTCTCTCTCTCTCTCTCTCTTTCTCTGAATCCTCTGTTTCTTCCAGAACAGAAACAGAGTAAGAAATAAATGGGTCTGAGACTTCTCCTTCCAGCAACGGTGGGATGTGTTAGTAGAAGGTTGGTGCCGGTGTGGAATAGTAGTAGTACTCCCTCCGTCCGGAAATACTCGTTGGAGGAATGGATGTATCTAGATGTATTTTATTTCTAGATACATTCATTTTAATGCATTTCTCTAACAAGTATTTCCAGACGGAGGGAGTAGTAGACTAGGTTACTCGCTGCCCGTGGAAAGACTTGACTTGCTGTCGGAGAGGGATGCCTTCCTTGATGAACAATCAACGTTTGGCTCCATCTATTATACTCCCTCCGTTTCAAAATATAAGTCTTTCTAGAGATTTCAACTAGTGACCACATACGGAGTAAAAATGAGTGAATCTACACTCTAAAATATGTCTATATACATCCGTATATGATAGTCTATTTGAAATCTCTAAAAAAACTTACATTTAGGAACGGAGGGAGTACATGCCACTGTAGGTTCAACAACGTGGACGCAAGCACCTCGCCCATTCTAGCACTTGCCTTGGCTTGAGCATCACCGACTTGATATCTCAGCGTCGGAGATGATATTGACATGGCTTCACAAAGTGAGGCAGCTTCTACTCGCCCATGAGCTCGTAGAGCAGCACGCCGGAGCTCCATATGTCTGCCTCTCTTGGTCACATACCAAATGCCTGCCGTTAAGTTTGTATACAGTACAATGCTGACAGTTACATGCATCTCAAAAATGAGGAACTTTCTCGTAATAGAATTTGAGATGCCATGACTCTGAATAACGCCACGGCCGGCACCCTACCAAGCTGCCATGTTCTCAAAATACATACCATGAAATCTTCAGAGATTCCACCGCTGGAAGTACAACACCCTACTTCATTAGATCAAAATGGTTTATACTACTCCCTCCGTCCGGAAATACTTGTCTTAGAAATGGTTGAAAATGAATGTATCTATAACTAAAATAAGTCTAGATACAACCATTTCTAAGACAAGTATTTCCGGACGGAGGGAGTACATGTATAGAAAGGAAAAGGGCAGTTATAAAAGGATTGACATGATACAGTGTATAGCTCGCCACAGCCCTTGTGCACTGAAAAACAACCAAAGTATCAGCAAACAAAGTAATAAACAAATACATGTCGCCTGAAACCTGGGTAGGACGAAAGCCTTGCTTCCAAACAGGTATGTCATCCAAATTCATAATAGAAAAGTCTTACCTCCAACATTTCAAAGCACCTGGCTATCATCAGTTCAGTTTCAGCTGATGATGTGTAACATCCTTTCTTTGTACTGATTGCTGCGATTCTTTTTCCAAGGTTTATTGCCTACAATTCTGAATACTACATATTTCTTATAGCTACTAGACTCTGTTCTTCTTACATCAATTGAGATGATGCTGGCGTTTTGAGAGTGGAAGGACTACAGATTCTAACAATCACAAGGCCTGCCAATACAATCTGCACTGTATGTTGCTAGGTGAACGAAATATGTTTTTCTTTAGAAAAAGGGTGAACAAATAAATTAACAATTTAAGAATGAAATGAATCGAATTCCACATATGTACAAAGCAGCCAATTCTTACTTATAGCTAGGGTGGTAGCATGTATATCAGTCACCGAATCCTTTCCTGGAATAACTTTGGTAACTAACCACACATCGTGCTGTATAAATTGAGAAAAAAAACGCTGAGAACAATTAAGAATCTCAGTAATGAATGACGGCAGCGCACAGACAAAAGGACACCAAGGAACGTGTGGTTCAGTAGCTACTCTGTCTGATTCCTTCAATAAAAAGACCACAAGATACCATGTCCATTCTATTTTTTTATATTGCATCTACAAAATAAGAGCGAACTGAACAATTGATGGACGGCAACACCACCGCAAAAAGAAAAAAAAAGAGGAAAAAAGACAGACGTCAAGAAATATAACTTGAACTCCTCATGGTGATTCAGTAACTACTCTGTTTCCTTCAGAAAATTTATTTTTCTAACCACAAGATTCGATGCCCGTTCTATTTATATACTGTGTATCTAACCAAAATAAGAAGGAACTGAACAATTGATGAACGGCAACAAAAGTAGCTTAATCAACCTAGACATTCAGCACCCTGGAAGTAGAAAGAAAACAGATCAACTATAATGGCTCGACAGGGCACGATGTAACAAATCAAACTGACAGCAAAAATTAATCAATACTTATGAATACTAAATTCATAATAGAAGTGGTTCCCTCGTAACACTCAATAGGCACCACCTATCGTTGGCCGATGTGGGATTTCAGCTGCTGATGTGTATCATCATTCTTCCTGTGTCTTGCTCTTGCAGCCCTTGAGCTGACGCTGGGTTCTTAAACTGAACAGCTGCAGCTTGTTACAATCACATGGCCTGCCAGTACAGTCAGAGAAGTAAGAAACAAAGCATTCTATGTGCGCTTTACATTTCTAGGTGAACAAATACGATGTACTTTTGATAAAGGTTAAACACATACATGAACAATGTTAAAAAAAACCGAATCTAATACATCACTTACAGCCTATTTAGTAGTACAGAACAGCCAACCCTTACCTGTAGCTATAGGTAGGGCAGTAGCAAGTTTTCCAGTCACCGAATCCTTTCCCATAAGCTTTTCTTGGTTAGTTTAACAGTAACTCTTTTGATGTGTCTAATCTTTGTAAGATCATCATTGCACTCATTTGGTTCTCTCTTTTGCCGAAGCTTATTTATGAGCTCATCTGAAGTATGATGCAGATATTATTCTTCAAGGGATGTAAGATGCTCAACAATTACATCGATCAAGTCAACTTGCATGAATGAACTGCAGGCCTTTACAATAGAGATATGACCAAAGTGAAGTGGTGCTGCAACCGGAATTTATATTAGCAATGTGATAAGCTGGACAAATGGAGATCCTCATCATGTTGCTTTCCTTACATCGAATTGCATGCATGAGTGCAGTGCAGGAACTTCATTGCAATGGAGCCAAAGGCCGAACTGATGCCACACCATGGTTTCGAAGTTTAGTGCACAACTTTTTCTTCTTTATTTTTAGTTGTCATGTCTTGTCTCTTGTGTGTCTTGTATTATTGAAAGTAGGACTGTGTTTTGTGGGGAAAACGAGCAGTACAGTAGCTCCATGGGGATGGAACAGAGTATTTGCGATTTCTATCCTAGTTCACTTGCTGTAACCTGAAGGGTGTATGAAGACTATCTGTGGTTTACAAATCCTTGTCTCTGCCAGCGACCTCCATGAGAAACGACTCTTTGGCCTCCATGAGTAGAGCAGAGTTTGCTGTCATGATAGGTGTTTGGGCATGATTCGGATTCAGTTGCAGCAGATGGTCTGGTAATAATGTGTTGGCTGTCCTTAGTGTATGCTTAGCGAACTCTGCTCAGATGGTACGTGTAGAGCAGAGTTTGCTGTCATGGTAGGTGTTGGCTGTAAGTTGGAGATATGACAGTGGTACGTGCGAGCGAACGAGACCCACTTCGATTCACCCCGTCCGCTGTGCGTGTACCGGCCGGCAAACGCGCGTACATACCCGAATACCTATATTATCAGCAAAAAAAAATGAAATGGGTGACGGCCGAAGAGTCACATATTTGGCAAGCGAATCGGCTCACCTGCCGGCGACTTGGGTAGGATATAATTGTACTTTGTTTTGCTGGAGTGTGCATCAAGAAGATCGGCCGAAGGGATAAACATACGAAGAAGATCAATACGTTGCCATTCATATCGCTTCCAAGAAAATCGGGAGGTTACGCCCGCCACGAGGGCGCGGAGGGCTTCAGCTCCGGCCTATAAATACATAGGCAGCCACATGCATCAGGGGAGGATGGAGAGACACTGAGGAGGAGACGCGCCCCTGCGGCAGCGTCGATGAGAGTTGGCATCTTGCCGGAGGAGATGTACAGGTGCTGCGGCAGCGCCAAGGCCGATCAGACGAGGAAAAGCGGGCGGCGCCAGGAATGACGACTCGGAAACTGCCCAATCTTGGCCGGCGCGTCCGCAGTGGCCACGACGCCCTCATCACCCTCTTCCTCCTAGTACATGTGTTTTCTTTGTCATTGTTTTTTGAGGGTTCAGGGAGGGGCGGAGCTCACGTACATAGGACGCAACAGCGGGAAGGAGGTACGCACGAAGAGAAGACGCGCCCGATGGAGGCAGCCTCGACATGCAGATGAGCGATGTGCCTTGAGGGGTCGAAGGGCAACCACGACGCAGCATGCTTATCGGGCGGCCCACGCGACCTGATCCTTTCCGGCGGCAGCACGTGCGGCAAGGAGATCACGGAGGCCAAAGGAGTGATGCGCTCGCCGCTATGGTGGCAACACACGTCCGGCCGGCCGGTGCCTGCGCCGGTGACAAGGAGGACGGGCAGCAAGCGGAACACGCTGGTGGCGACCGACCTGCAGATGAGCATCTGTAAAGATACAACATGGAGTGCCATCTCTCAGGTTAACTAACAATAAATATAGTCATCTCTCTTGTGTATCAGGCGAAGAAACGCATACACGTACAAGGGTCCAGGAACAGCACCTGGGCATGGAGGTTTGCAGCAGCTCCTCCTGCGTGCCTCGTCTGGGTAGCAGGCAGGAACCCAAGGAGACACCCTCGAGAGAACTTGATGGTGGCATACATCCATCCATCAGGCCTCGCACCAGGAGGCACCGGGAGGGATCGAGAAGGAACGCCCCATAAATTATGGCAGCGATGGCAAGCTGAGGAGGAAGAGATGCCGGCCACGGCGGCGGTCTACCTACGGCAGGCGCCCGAGGAGATGAACAAACAAGAGAAGACCAAGCCTCGCTGACTAATTCTATTTGTTACTATGCCGTTCGTCTATCAGATGCTACACAAGAAGAACAGCTGGAAGGCGGAAGAGTCTGGCACGCACAAACATCGGCAGAGAAGGCAAGGCGGAGACGCGCCCCTGGTGGCAGCGACGAGGAGATCGGAGGGCACACCAGAGATGGAGCCACCGGTGGCCGTGGAGGACGATGGCATGAAGGTCAACGGCACCAAGGTCTCCATCACCCCTCGCGTCCACTTCGTTACCGCGGCGCAGTAGAAGACGACATGGAGCGACGCCACACCGCCGCTCACCGTTGATGTCGTCGGGCCGGCGCCATGGAAGTCGACGGCACCAAAGTCGCCAACGCCGTTTACGTCCACTTCATCAAAGATGGTGCCGCGGAAGACGATGACAGGGAGCACGCCACGATGCCGCCCACCATTGATGTCGTCAAGCCGGCGCCATGGGGGATGGCAACACGGAGCTCGACATCGTGCAGCCCGTCGTCTACCTTGTCACACCGAAGAGATGCCGTTCGAGATGGAGACCTATGGTTCGCCGTTACGCCCTTCACCCACTTCATCGAGACATAGAGGACGAAGCAGCGGAGCCTGCCTGGACGCCGCCCGCGGACCACACCGACACGGAGCTCGACATCATGCAGCCCCTTGTCTACTTCGTCACACAGGGATGCCGTTCAAGATGGCAACCCGGAGCCCGCTATCACACACCGTTCATTAACTTCATCAAGTAGGCGCCATAAAGGGTGACGACACGAAGCTCAATATCACGCAGCCCGTCCTCTACTTCGTCCCACCAGGGGGCACGCATGCGTAAACGCCACAAGGACGCCGCCCTTCACAATGCACACATCCATCCATCAGGAGATCCATCCATTCATCACGCACGTCCTAAGAGAAGACTCGCCAGCGCCACATCCATTCGTCGCCGGCGCTACATCCATCCAACTCACCAGCCAGCCATCACGCCCATCCATCCAACACACGGCAAGCCCCTTCACAAAACACCAGAGGCAGAACGCATCTTGCAGGAACCGCAGCCGCAACGGAGACCGGCGGCCATCCGTGCAAGGGCGGAAAGGACTTCAACGACATGAACACCAAGCTCATTTTTCCTGATGGTGAGATGATCGTCTAATTACTGTTTCGCTTGCAACTCTCTCTGCCATCCAGCATACATGCACTACACGTAGAGTATGTGCCGGACACCAGAGAAGATGCTTGCGTGATCGCGTCGTCGCCAACACCAAGGACGCCTGCACCGGACCAGAAAACTGCATTGACGTCGTTGGGGTTTGTCTACACCAGGCCCTTCATTTTCAGGTGTCACGTTCTTGGCTAGAGATTACTCGGGAGCAGCCGGAGCTCTCCAACGACGCAGCCCAACCCCTAGCCCCAGCGCCCTACCATGGCGGCTTTCATGGCGCTCGGTGAACACCTCATGGCGTACAAGTCACGACGCACAGATGGCGACCAACAGGGCCACGGTGAACAGGTTCATGGCAAAGGGTACACCGGCGTACAGGTTGCACCACGCTCTTGGAGGAGACGAAGTGGCGGAACCGGAGCTCGCTGACGACGCACCAGAGACTCGCCTTTCCCTTCACGGCGTACAGGTCCTTGGTGGAACCAATGTCCGCAACGACGGGTCTAAGACCGGTTCTTCCTTCACGAGGCACGCGTCCCCGACGAACAGGTCAATGGCATATGGATCTTTCACCAAGCTAGAATTTGCAACGGCGCTATCCAAGACCGGTCCCTCCTATGAGAGGTGCACCCACTGTGGCGGACAGTGCCGCCGCGTATAGGTCCATGGCGTCGCCGGCATACAGGTCACCCCTTTGGCTTAGCACCAGCCCAGCGCGACATGGCCTCTACGACGCTACCTTTTCACGGCCTCGTGAGGCGGCCCCCTTTGTCTTGGCGGACTGCCGAATACTCGGCATCTAGCCGAGACTCGAGGTGCCAACCACCCCAGCCACGCCCATGTTAGCGTGTATTAGTTTTTTTACACTGACGACGTTCTCCCCAAAATGTTACTCCCGCAAGGCATAGCCCCTTGAACACCCCGATGAAGCAACAGGTCGTCAAGAAGTCTAAGACGAGCGCGACCCATGCTACCCCAACATCAACTACTCCAACACTGCCAAGACCGACGAGGCACGACAGCGAGGGCGGCCGCGGCCACCGCTAAGGCCACGCCACTTGCGGCGCGTGTACCGACGAGGACACGGGCTCTGCCGCTGCCCATACCCACATCACCATCATCATGCATGGAGGACGTGAAGCAAAGACGACGAAGACGACCACACGGCTTAATCGGAGGTATCCCGCGGAGCAACCCGCAGGAGTAATTAACCGGGAGCTTTCCGAGGCTCCGGGAACCAGGAGACTGCAATCGCCACAGTCAGGCTGGCCGCGCTAGTAGGCCATGAAGCGTACTTTTCGTTGACGGGATCTTGTAATTTTGTTTCTCCAATGAGATTAATGAAATACTCGTTTCCCGTATCCTTTTTTTCGTGTACTATGGTACACTTGCACGCCCGCATATTCACTTTTCCCTTTCCTGGCGCAAGAGAGAAATACGCTCCCCTTCCCTTCTCCCTGAGCCTTGGATATTTTTCTCGTGTCAAACAAAAATGATTACATCCTTTTAGTTATGGACAATGAACAATAGGTGAACAAATCTTTCCCTAATAATAAATCAGCGATTGCTTCTGGTCGTACGTCGTCAGCAGTTTTTCAAAAAACACCCTTTCTTTCTGAGAATTCAACCCGCAGTCCCTGTCTAAGTGGATCTGAGAAAATGATTCAAACTTTATAGAATAAACCCTGTACTCGTATGTATTCCACCCATGCTCCTTTATTTACAGAAAAGAAGGCCTTCATCTTATCCATAGCGCCCATTCTGTCGTGCGCCAGCGGCCGCCGTGGCTTGCGCGGGAGGATAGAGGATGCTCGCCGGGGCGTGTGCGGCGGAGACGGCTTCTATCGCGCGGCGAGGTGGAGCAGGAGTGGTGGTTGTCGGGCTACATGAGGAGGCAGAGGCGTCCAAAGGCAAGGAGGCACCCACGTCGGCTAGCCAAGAGGCGGCCAGAGAAGAGGACGACGGGAAGGCAAGGAGGCACGGGCGTCGGCTAGCCAAGGGGCGGCTGGAGCAGAGGTCGACGGGAGGCTCCGCCAGCCGCTGCCGCCCTGGTCTCCTCCGCCTGATTCACCTCGTCATGTTCTTTCCCGATTTACCTGATGGACAACACGGGCGTCCATGAGCGGCGGTTGCAGGCGGCGACCGCTCTCTTCTCTTCGATTCGCCTATAGGGGTCGATCCTTGCTTCCACCGGATCCAACGGACACGCGTGGGGATGTGGCATCTAGGATGGCCGAGCCGAGCCACTGTCATTGGGAGGCCGAGGAGGGAGGG
>NC_041393.1:774579572-774588283 GCF_002162155.2 Triticum dicoccoides
AGGGGGGAAGGCGCCGCGCGGGAGTCACGGGTTTGGCCAGGGGAGCACAGCCGCCCCAGATCTGCCACCGAGAGACGCACCGACGCGCGTACGGAGCGGCGAGCTGACCGCCACGAGGGTGGCGCATGCAACGGGCCAACTGGGAGACGACGAGAAGCCCCGCCCAGCGCCGCTGCCACGACGGAGGCTTCGCATGGTGGTGGCCTCCGGGCTCCGGCTACGGCAAGGGGGAGGAGCTGGAGATGGGTTTGCTGGTAGCGGCGCACTCTCGGGGAAGCGGCCTGTGGGGTAGTCGCCGGGGTTTCCAGTGGTAGCTTGTCAACAGTCGCCACTCGCCAGGCCGGCTGGAAACAACGGGTGCTCGGCAGGGACGCGGGAGCGGAGAGATGGAGAGATAGAATAGAACGAGAGCGGTGGAGGCGGAGATGAATGGATAAGCCTTGAAGCATGGCCTCTCTAGAGCGAGGTACACATGATGGATGGTCTACGTGTCGGCTTGAACTAACGAGCGCTATTTCTACTAGCTGATTGATTTTTTTAATCCCACACAAAAAGGAGGACATGCACAAGACATTTTTTCTGAGCAAATGCACGTATTTGTACTAGAACGAGAGTATGTGAGAGAGACGCATCATGAGAGAATATCATTTTTTTTCTTGCGTTTGGGCCCAAATAGTGAAAAGAACCATTAGGATTGAAATATAATCTTACAAATCAAAAAATCTACAGAATCAAAATCATTGGATTCAAATCATTCGATGATTCTATAAAAATCATTTAAATGAATTACACTGTATGTTTCTTCCTAAAAGACTATTTCATGCATTACTATTCTTCCATCCGGTGGTAGTGCAGGCCTTAAATATGCCCCAGTAAAGGACATTGGGGTGGCCTCTTCGTATCAACACTCCATGATCCAAAAAAAGATAATGCAACTCGTGGCAACACACGCGCATATGCACCTCAGAGAGACGAGGTTAACCCTATCTTGGCGTTTATCACAGTTGGATATGAGTGGACGCGTAATGGCAAACAAAGTAGGTTTTTGTTAGAATAAACCTTGCGAGTTCAGTAGGTTTAGAAAAATTCAGTTGGATTTCACTGCCATGGCAATTGTTTCGGTATTGTTATGTTTTCTCTATCGGTTTTGTCAGTTAGCATGTTAGCGAGATTAGCTCAAATGTTAAACCAACATGATCGACTCATGTGCCCTACTGATCAGTTTGTGGGATGGCGTCAGCGTTGTGGATCATAGTGGCCCAAAGTCAGGGGCAATGAGCCCGTTTCCTTCGTTGTAGCTTCGAATATTTCAATGAAAGAAAGCAGAACAACTGCAGGATTTTAAGTAGGCTAAACTTTATCGTTCACCTTTGTCCGCTAGCAGTTGATACATGATTGTTTTTATTTGCCCGTTGCAACGCACGGGCATTTGTACTACTAAATATGTAAAATATAAATCTGATGAGTAAAATGGCGCGGCGGTTACTATTCTGGTGTGTTAGTTCTATGGGGTCTTAGCACGACGACTTCACAACTGTCTAATGCAACAAGGTTTACCCGGCTCCGGCGAGGAAGGGGCGATGACAGCAGCGCGCCTTCGGCTCGCTTCATTGCTTATGGTCGTCGCTAGATGGTCTACAAATTTATATGTATTTTTTTTTTATTTATAGTGTTTGTTGTACTATCATGATTAAAGATAAATAGATTAGAATTTTTTCCCGCAAAAAAGCCAAAAGAATGCATATAGCCAGTATTTGTATTAGCTCAAGGACTTCCATTGTTTTTCTAACATTTGCATGTTTATTTCCATAAAATTCGTTTGGTTCGCAAAACAAATAGACTATTTAAGTTTTCATTTCTACACGCTGCATTTGTCCATCGGTGTTGGCCGGTGGAGGGGCGCACACGGGGTCACAGGCAGGACACTTGCTCTTGCACTCATCATCCGAAAAGAAGCATGGACTACCCTTTAGATTCCGGCAGCAAAAACAGGTTTCGAGATCGGGCTCCTTCCCGCGGGTACATTGGCTCTTGACGCAGAATTTTACAGTAAGCTTGCTCTCGTCCAATGAGGTTGCGTTGACGGCTACCAATGTAGCACCGGCACGATCAAGTACTACATAGTTCCTCCTTCCAGCCACGAATCGACCTGTTGCATCAAACAAATGTTGCGTGTTCGTTAGTAATATGATACGTACAAATATTCTCGTTTGCATCAATCGAAATGGAATTTGAATGGATAGGTGGTAACCTCCTTTTCTTTTTCTAGTAAAAAGAATGGTAGTATTGGTGTTGATGAGGTATATGAGTGACGCATACTTACACTGTACGATAGCTGCGAGGCATCCGATGAGGAGCAAGATCGTCACCACTGTTATCTTCATATTGGATCGATCTTTACGGCCGGCGCAACTCTACGTGACGTCAAAGATGAAAGGACGTGGGCATAGCCCAGTGGTTGGGGACGCATGATTGTAAACCTAACGACCAGAGTTCGATCCACGTCGGGGACGAATTTCTGGAATTCTCATGAGGGATGCTTCTTCTATATCAAGAAAACCGTGGGTGCTAGTGCCCATGGAGTTTCATTTTTTTTTTCAAAGATGAAAGGATTGTGTGTGAGCTGATGGTTGGAATGGTGGAGATCTTTCCTCGCGCTTGGATATATATAGAGGCCATTATATTTGGGGAAGAAATCAATTAATGGCTAATTGATTTGCAGATCGCACAAACACAATAGTAAATTGGAGACGCCCAATTTATTCTGTTTACAAATGTTGTTAAGTTACCAAATGTCAGGTGCTCAATCAAAGGGAGCTTAATTAAGTTGCCAAATGAAAGGGTTTTTTTTTTGGACCAACAAGTTGCCAAATGTAAGGTAGTACTCCATCCTTGTTTAACGTAATCAATGGAGGTGGACGCC
The DNA here is from genome assembly GCF_002162155.2 of Triticum dicoccoides. Lineage (NCBI taxonomy): Eukaryota > Viridiplantae > Streptophyta > Magnoliopsida > Poales > Poaceae > Triticum > Triticum dicoccoides. The sequence continues at coordinate 774,582,496 of NC_041393.1, forward strand.
GCCGCCCTCAGCACCGGGGCGAGCGGTTTTGGCGCGAAAGCGAATGGGCCCGCCGAGTCAGCGAGACGCCGCTTCGTCGCCCTCATCACCTCGGTTTCCGCGGGACTCAATGCGAAGACTGCCGCGCCAGTCAGCCTCCATTGATGCCTCACGGGCGGCGCAGTGAATGCTTCGCGACGCGCCTCCAGCCACTTGTCGCCCGGCATGCAGCCCGTCGCCGCCCTGTGACGGCTATAGAAGACGACCTCCGCGTCGGTGGACGCCACAACTCTCATTTCCCCCCTTCCCCGGCGTAGATAGCAATACTCGCCTCTTCCCGCCGACGAGAAAGATGGCCGAGAGGTACCCAGGCAACGGCGCGACGGCGAACGGCTTCGGCCGCCGCCACCTCCAAGAGCCGGAGGCGCGCCTGCTCTACGAGGCCGAGTACCCGGCACCCCCGGACATGCGGGTGCCGGGGACGTGGAGGCTGAGCGCCGGCAGCGTCCAGGTGCCACTGGTGCCTGAAGGGGCGGCGCGGCGGGCCGAGATCGCCCGCATCCGCTCGTCCCTGATGGAGGAACAGCGGAACGAGCCGCGCTATGCCGCCGACAACCACGGCCTCTGGAGCATGTACTTCTAGCGTCGTCGCGAGGAGCAGATCGCCTCCACCAACGGAGTCATCCCGCGGGACCGCCTCAACGCCGACAGGCAGCGCGAGTGGTGGGCCGTGCCCGGCCGCACCCTCGAGGCCGTCCTCGGCCACATCGAGTGCAACACCGTGCCGCGCCTCGAGTACCTGCCGCGGCCGTCCTTCTCTCGCCACTGTGGTAGCTCCTGGACGCCGCGGCGGATGGAGCCGGGGTCGTCCTCGTCGTCGGGCTCCAGCTCGCCGGCCGCGCTCCGCCCCGTCAAGCCCTAGCCGGAGGAGACGCCGCTCTGGCGCCGCACCAGTCAGACTAATAAGATGACTAAATAAGCTCTAGAACTGCCTATGTATGTGTTTCTGTAAAATGATCTACCTCACTCTATTATCTGTGATAAATTCATATTGCATTATGTTTGTAGCTACATCTCGTACCTATTCACTACTAACATCGCTACTAACTGACTTCTTGCGCCATTGGCGCAACCGGGTCATCTAGTGGTATCAGAAGGAAAGGCGACATGGCAACCCACCGGCCCTATAAAGGAATTATAAAGAAAGAAAGAAAGAAAAAAGTCGGCATGGGGATGTATTTGAGTTGGACCGTGGGAAACCAAACTCGATCGACGGAAAGCAAAGATCGTCTTCCAAACAGCTGGACCCTAGCAGTGTAAGGCCTAAGGCTGGTCATAGTGGGGAGTAACTTAGACTAGTAACATGCATATGTTACTAGTCTATGTTACTACCTCTATAGTGCATAGTATCATATAGTAGTATCATAGGTGGTCTCATTTATTGCCATGCATGACACATAGTAGCATCACAATTATTATGTTACGGTATCTACCTATGTTACTATAACCATCTCTCTTCTTTAATTACCTGCCACATAAGCATGTTTGCGAGTCCCAAGTACATGTTACTACTTATGTTACCCCCACTATGGCCAGCCTAAGTGCCGCTTGGTCATCTTTCTTTCTTCCGACGTCTTGTGCCGTACGTCGGCCTAAGTGCTGCTTGGTCATCTCTACTCCTTAGTCTTCACGGTTTTATTTCGCTGGTTTTTTTCGTCTGGTTTGTTTCCGCGCTCCTCCCACCCCGTCTGGTTTTATTTCGTCCATTCCATCACACGTAAGGAAAAAAAATCAATCCCTCGATCTATTTCCTAAGCCGATCGTCAGGACGCCCTAGCCACCAGAACCCTTCGCCACCGCCGAGATCCGAGAGGAGCCGCCGCCACCGAGGTCCAAGAGGAGACGCCGCCTCCAGGTCGTCACCGAGGTCCGCAACCGTCGACGTTGAGGTCCGAGAGGAGCCGCCGCCGCACTGTCTTCCTCCTCCGCCAATCTCCGAGTCGCCCTACTCGTGGGCCGCCGCCGCCGCCTCGCAGAACCCTAGGGCAGGGCAGGGCGTGATCGCGTTCGGGCAGCGAGGAGCGGCGCCGGCGCTTGTGTCGCCAGTAAGCGAGAGAGGAAGGGAGTGACGACGATGTCTCCGTGCGAGGACAAGGACTCTGCCGCCGCGCAGGTCGCGGCGACCACGGACGTGGAGCTGCTGAAGCAGTTTTGGCACAACGAAAAGGCCGCTGTGGAGATCCTCCACTTCGACGCCGCCCTCGTCTCCCGTACCCTATGGCCATTGGTTTTGTCGTCGTTCTTCACAATACTGAATGATTCTGATTCTTTACGACCTGTGCTGAAACCAGGAGGAGACGTTCGATGACTTCAGGGATAACGGCATCGACGACCTGGTGGTTTTGCTGTACCAGATGGAGCTCGACCGCACGCTCTTCCTGCTCTGCTCCTACGGTCATACATATGCCTCCACCTGCAAAAGCTCAGCTTGAATTCAGTGTCTGTAGTCTGCACCGCACAGTGGTTCTGTTACTCACTGAAATGTTGCATTAGGCAATTAGTTGACCTCATCGTGCTGCTGTATGTAGATTGAACTGGTTGTAACTCCGTTCATTCTCTTCCTAACAGTATTTTGTCAGCCACATTGGACTAATCTAATGCATTCGAATTGCCTTGGTGTATAAAAATAACGATATAGGCTTGATGTGTACAAGTGCATAGCTACTTATCTAGCCTAATCTGACTGTAGCTTATATACTTAATCTTTTTATGCACACTATTTTAGCCAGCAGCAGATGTTGGGCACTCTGAGGTATGCAAACCTTCTCAGAGCAAGGGGAGCAAGAGTACCGGTACTGCATTTCTTATATTCATCGCTCAAAATTCCCAGAACTAATCTTGAGCTCTTGCTTTGATACAGAACTAATCTCGAAGGTGATAGCCCTGTTTCTTCCCTGTTGTAGATCAACCGTTCTTATTTCTTCCTTGGAGCTCCACTGTTTTGGATGAACTGGACTAACCCTAGGTAATTGATTAATTTCTTATGGAAATAGAATTTAGATGAGAGTGAAATTGAATTGGAGGGTGCTTAATTCGCTGTTTGTTTCTGGATGGAGGCTGCATTATTTTCTTTAGGAGAGAACCCCTTTTCCATAGTATACTCTGTAGTCTGTACTTGATAAGGACACAAATCCCTCTCAATAGTCTTGCAAGGTGAACTCAATTTGTTTTTTTTTTGTGCTTAATTGTGTAGAACGTATGAAGGTTATCCACGAGGTGTCTCAAGGTGAACTCCATGGTACCTGATCAAGTGGCTGCAGGGAATGGTGTATGCTCACAAGGTACGTGATTTAGCTGTGCTTCTGACTATATGTGTGCTCATGGCCTCATGGGTTCTGATATAGCTGTGCTGGCTATATTTTGGTTTATACAGAACAATTTGTTTCACTCAGACAAGAATCCCACGAACCATAATGTGGCCTTTAAGTTTCAGGTACAACATTCTCTTCTGCTCTATTGCGCCGTGTGCTCCACCCCTGTACCGTATGATTCGTGAGTTTCCAGTGACAAAATGTGTTATATTTGTAGAGTCGATGCTTTAGGAGAGGGAAAAGCAGCTGCCCACGCAATGGTTTCCAGTTATAAACCAAGCCATTTAAAAATGATCAAGTAATGAAAGAAATATTTCATGGCTGTACCTATTTCCTTCGTGGGATTTAAAGGGTTACTAGCTAGCTACAATTGGACACTTCATTTGTTTGCTTTTGAACTAAGTTTGATAAGGCCTATGAAGTCCTGTAAAAAAGGATTCTTATGATAAGCGTGGAAAGCAACTTCTGAACTTTTATGTAGATATTTAAGTGCCAATGCCATATTTTGTTATAACACAGGAAAACCAACTTTTGAGGCCACCAATTTACCTTGGATGTTGCATGTGAATTACTTTAGCTAATTGTCTTGCCGTCGAGCTTTTAGTTGAAGTTAACTGAATTTCTTGTAATGACATTTCACGGATAATACGATCGACCCAACTGTTAGCTTTAGGATGCTTTTTGGAATCGACTCATGAAGATGATGGCTAGCCTGCACGAACATTTGGAGCTTCTGCATAAATGATGCAGATAGTCTACAAGAAAGGTAAATAATTATAGGGAACACATGTACGTTGCTCCCACAATATCCAGTTATTGTCAGCTAACTTGCTTGTGGGCCATGCCGACAACGACAGGTGGATGAAAATGCAGCTCACCGACGGCGATTGGAGCACCGACGTGGGTGAACCAGTGGTTGGACACCGCCGGCTCGACCTACTTCGCTAGCAGCATCAATGAGGGTGTGGAGCTCCTAGCCTCCCGAGCCCTCCGTGGGGCTTGTCTCGTTAGGCTGCCATGGTTGCAGTATAGAAACCCTTGCTGCCATATACATGTCCTTTTTTTCCTCCCCGTCACTTCCGCGGATGAAAACTATAACAAACTCCTCTGCAAACATGCGAACTATCGGCCATGGCTTCCGTCCTCGGAGCCCAGTTACGTCATGTACAATCTTACCGGCTGGCATCATGTACAATCTTACCAGCTGGCATCATATAGTTATCACAATGTCACTTTTTGATATGAAACTGTCATATTTTTCAACAGCCATTATTAGCTGATCATCTTCCCACCTGGTGTTATAGCCCTGCACATATCTGAAGGCAGAGATGGTCCATGAGTGACCGATTGATGAAAGCTTTCATGGCTATTTCAAAATAGACCTGATGTTAGGTGAAAATATTCATCGATGGTTCAATGAAGATGCATCAAATTTCATTTTGTAGTTTTGCCTGTGGAGGTGATTATCATTGAAAAGCATTATTTAATGGATGTTACTTGCCATCTCGGATGGCTCTTTATATTTTCAAAATTGTTTGTAAACCATGGATGGGACTTCATTGTCTGCAAAACATGGATTAGACTTATTTCGGCATAGGCAGTACGGAAATTCACATGATATGCACTGTACTATTGCTTGCTCTTCAGCCAATCATTAATATAGTTCTTTTTTTATGCGTCTCTGTATCTAACTCTTACGCATTTTGCCAGTATATGTTATATATGCATAAAGTTTGTTTGTTCTCTTTTAGTAATTATGCGGATCATCAATATTCATATTAGATGACACAACATTCAGTAAGTGTGTTAATCCTAATAAATCATGGACGGTTGCTGATTCTAGATATTGATAGAATGGTAATAAATTACACCGTAGAGTAATATGAGAGTATTTAAATTTTGATGAGCCGTCCATGATTCCGGCACAGTACACAGGCTCTTTTAAAATATCGACATTTCTCCGGTTTGCATTTTTTGTACTGAAGTTAAACCTATCCAGTGTGTTCGTGAACCTGAAGTCGGCTTCAGTATGTATCAATTGGAAGTCGGCTTGTGTGCCTCTGCCTGTATGTTTACATTTTGCAAACACAGTTTATGCCTGACATTTGTGTCTCTTTATTTATGCAGAACTATTCTAGAGCTAAGGCATCAGGTACGCTTTAGATAAAGACTCTTGCTCAACGTAGTTCCCATGTAGTGTTAAATTCCAGTGAACTATATCTCACCCCATGCATGCTGCCTACCCCTTTGTTGCAAACACAAAGTTGCAAGAGACCATATCGATTAGTTTTACTTTTTTACTGACTGATTGGTTCATGGATTAAAGATGGACTGTAGGAAATTGGGAGTTGTAGAAGGAGGAAAGGAGAAGAGAAGAGAATATAAGAGAAGAAAGAGGACTTATTTCACTGGATTCGCGGCTGTTTGATTCCTTTTTG
>NC_041393.1:774588958-774589823 GCF_002162155.2 Triticum dicoccoides
ATTTTTTGTTTTACAAGAATTAGTCTACTTACAGGAAGAACCGGTTTTGGGCCACCACATGAAACTTGCAAATGATCTCCTTCAGATATTCATACTATTCTCATTTGCTTGATTTTGTGAAGTGCATTAAGATTTACAGTATAGACCAGATATGTTTAGTGGTTTCAATGTTAAGTGAAAGATATAGGAAGACATGATTTAAGTATCTTGATGAGGGCCAGATGTAACATGCTGATGAATAACGTATTTTATATTGCTGGGACATGTCTTTGGCCTGGCATTACTTAACTCTGCAGCTGGTTTGTAGAGCTGCATCTTCTCTTCTTCTTTTAGGTTCTTCGGAGGAGCGACACTACCTGTGGATCGTATACAAAGCGGCTGCTACTTCCAGGTTTGATTTTTTGATGATCATTTCCCGGTGATGGGATTATAGTTTTTTGTGTGACTTCTCCTGAAGAGATTTTTGTTTTTGTTTTTGTTTTTGGTTTTGATGGTGAATTTAGGATAACAGGGACAATGGCCCAATGCTGCTGCCATACCGGCAGGTCCTGGACATGATTCTCAAAGAAGATACAGATGTGCATGCTTCACATCTTGTACAGGCTTATGCAAAGTGTGATTTTATTCGTGTTTTGATGAGCTTAATTTCATATGCTACTGTTTGCTTCTGCCTGAAGGATACATATGGTATGTGAGCTGGGTATGGATGAGGTGAGAGCGTTTGTTAGTGCGTCATTTTTGTTGGATACTTTAATCTGTTAGGGTTGTTATATACTGAGGGTTGATGATGACATGTTTATTTGGACTGGTGCGGTTGCCTCAAAGTACTGCCCTGCTACTCCATGGGGGGCGTGAGCGAAGATTT
>NC_041393.1:774592131-774603711 GCF_002162155.2 Triticum dicoccoides
GTCGCCCCGGGAGCCGCCCTACCGGAGCCGCCGCCCGTCGCGCGCCGGGGGAGCCCCACCGCAGGTCGCCGCCCTTCGCCGGGGGAGAGCCGGAGCCGCCGCCCGTCGCACGCCGGGGGAGAGCCGTCGCAGGTCACCGACCTTCGCCGTGGGAGAGCCGGTCCCGCTGCCCTTTGCTGCGGGAGTTGCCGGCAAGTCGCAGCCCGTCGCGCGCCGTGGGAGAGGCGCCCCAGGTCGCCGCCCTTCGCCACGGGAGAGCCGGAGCCGCGGAGCTGCCGTCTGTCGCACCAGAAGGTACTATCCTATGCATCGTCTACCACGAGAAGTCATTATAAAGGCAAGTCTAAATTTCTCTAGCAAATTTATTGAACTCTCATTGACACAATTTTTCACAATTAAGTTTTCATGAGGTCGTTATTCTTCAATACTATGAACATCCAACACCTCCTCGCCAGTGACATTTCACAAAACGAATCTATGCATAGCACCTTTCTGAATTCAGCAAATTGATCTGCAAGTTTCCTCTTTTTATTTTCACACAACCAGATAAATGTTGTTTCTTCTGGCAACATTGTTCAATACAGGGGAGAGAACACCTGAATTCTAGAATCATGTCCTTGGAGTAAATTAGAAGAAAGCCCACACTCCAGCTATCCAATAATCCAAATGCAAGCAGTGCCATAAACAGCAGAACCTACCTGATTGTAATGTTGTAAAAGAGATAATCAAGGCAATGTAACATCAAGTAATCATAGCATACCAGAAACAAATAGACCAGGTTCAAACAATTGAGATGAAAAAATTTACATGAATCGACGATGGCCTGAGCGCTTCGCTTGAACAGTGCTCGGACTCCATCTCTACATGGCCTGCCCTCTGAGCCTAGCCATGGCCTAGATGATAGATGGTCACACTGCGGGTTGCCGTTCTCGCCTCCACCCACATAAGGGCTTTGGGGTTTATAGGATAAAACATACCCAAGAATCATTAATTAGCTTGGGGAATTGGAGTCGCCTATTAGAAACTGGGGACAATCAATTGGGGAAGAAGAAGATGGAGAGACTGGATTGACGGTGTTTTTTAGATGATTGACGGGGTGTTTCTGTGAGAGAACGAAGGAAAGGAATGCGTTTTTGCACGTGACTTGCCTCCTTTCATGGGCTGGGCCTGTTTCTTTGCATAATAGTAGTATTTTTTTTCTAGCAATACATATGCAGTAGGCAAGCACAGGGTCGCGCCTGATCGGGCCGGCTCCTAGGCCGTCGCACTCGCCGCCATGGCCCAAGGGCGGCTCTGATTGTATGGTGCTGAATGTTCTTTATTTTTTTCCTATAAATAAAAAAATGATGTACATATATAAGGTCTTCTTAGATGTACTTATTTTTCACACACATATACATATACGAAAACGATATATGATTGTTATATGGCATACAAATGAGTTATGCATGTGATTGTGATTCCATATTGGGTTTGCGAAGTGTGAGCAATAACTAACACATATATTCCTCATGTGATTTTGAAAGATCTTGGTGATGGCGGACGAAGCCACGAAGCAACCTGGCATAGCCATTCAGGTTTGGTCTCTACTTATCTGACTGATTTTCTTCTTAGGGGGCATGAAGTGGATGGAAAAAAATTGTAGGAATCACCAGGTTTGTGGGGACGCATCGGTCGTGAAAGACAAGGTGGAGCTTTAGTTTGGATGGTACAAACATGTACTGATGTACGGCCATTCAATTTCAATGCACCAAAGGCTCTGGTGAGTGCTAAAACAACTACTTTGCTTCTTCAAACATCAGTTCTTTAGAGCGAACCAGTCTGGACTGTTCTGTTCCCTGACCAATGATTAACTATGTGATATCATATATATGGGACATGAAAGTACACTTAAATATTGGCAGTAAGATTACCAGCAGTAGTGCTTTCATTTCCTTTCGCAAACAAATAACACTATTTATAAATCTTTCGCCAACATATAACAATAATTCTGATAATATTTTGCATTGACCTCCATACACAAAGATGATGGGTGTTTGTCCAAGAGAACATACAAGACTGTAATATGATCAACCTGTTTCAAGTTACTGAAACAGGGTAGACAGAGACGTGATTATCCTTGTTAGCAAAGTGGAAGCTTGATACATGTTTCTCACAAGAAGTTCATACCTGCTGGTATTTAAACAAACCATATTTACTTCCGCAACTATAATTTCAGTACGTTACGCTTACTATGTGTCTTTTAGTCATTTCATTTTGGTTGTTTTATGTTTTCAATTTTTGTATGGGCTGCCTTATTCATGAGTAATAGTACCCTCTTATACAAAACTTTGGCCCAACCTTGTTATTTGAATACAGTTGAATTTTTCACTAGCCGGGTAGAATTGTAAACTGATTTAAGGACACAAAACACCATAATGATTTTCACTACCTGCAATTCATGAAGCAAGCATTGAAATGGACTTGCTATAAATGGATGATCATGCTGTTTCACATTATAATCAGCAATATATGATTTGATTTTCACAAACATACAAATGTTACTACCCTTTTTTATGCGCTTGCAAGCCATGAAGCCAGCATTGTTGTTTAGCGTATCTCATAATCCTCAGAAGAATGATGACCATTGATGAAACTCAGCTCCTTCCAGAATGAAATGGGCTTTTTACGATATATTTTTTTAAATTCTAGGATAAAAAAATTGTTGGTAGTGGTTTTCTTTTTCCAAGAGAGCTGACATAGTTTACAAAAGAGTGCCCTTTCGGCCATGCTCAGTTTAGGTCAAAAATTCAAAATGACCACCCATGTACTACTGGTCATGTTGAATTGAAGCATGAGTACCCAACAGATACATGGGGGCTACCGAGGATACTTATTGTCTTATGCATGTAATCCAATTTCTCTTTTAGACCTGAAGTTCCAATATTGTACATTGTATTTGTGAATTGTTTATAGTAGAATATCTGGTATTGTGATTATAAAATTTGTCGTGCATGAATTGACAATAGTGTTATGTGCAATTGGAATTCTACATGGCTTTTTAAAATTTGATATTCATGTTAATATATGGCATATGATGTCTCTTCGTTAGTTGTCAGGCCACAGTGGAGAATCAATGTGTTGTAACAAAGTGGGTGAAAAATAGAGTGAATCGAGGGGTAGAATGATGGGTGAAAGTAATAAAACAAATTGTATTCTGGTGGTTGCTTTGGCTGTTATTGAGAGGGATGTAGAGGGGGGGGGGGTGACACTGTCACCATGATTTATGATTAATTCATTCTTCAAGAAGACATATTCAACCCAATTTTGCACCATCTGCCGTAATCTATTCTCCACCCTGGTTTGATAGTTCTGAACTATAGCGGTGAAAGAATACCTTTATTGCGGGGAAATCGTCACCAGAAGTCCAGAATAGTCCAGAATGACATTGAAGGTTAGAATCACCCTTCTTCCAGATTGATTAATTGTAGAGTGCTTTTTATATGAAACTACCAGTTGTTATTTTCCTCCTTTGCCTTACCCAATGACACCATGCATTCTTCATAGGTTGAGACCATGGGCATCATCGAAATCCCAATCAGAGCCATGCTTGATGCCATGTTGAACGACCTGGACCTTCCACAACCACTGTCCACTTTTACCCATCAGTATCCTGAATGATGAACGATGAACAAGTATCTTTGTCTCTTCAAGCAAAACTCTCAAAATTGCTGAAGCATTTATCTCTTCAAGCTGTAACAAGGGTTCTCTGATAAGGCTGCCTTGCAATATTAACCTCACCTGTATTATTTTCTGGAGATTTTATAGCCTGACCATGAATTTGGCTTGAAATGCTCCTGATGAGGCTTTAAAGTCCTTGGAAGTGTGGTAAGACCCACTCTCACATTGAGGTTTATTCACCATTAAACTTCTATAAACGGGGTTACCAAACCACCCACCTTACACACCATACCAAAAAGTTGTGTTTGCAGAGAGCATGACTGTTGAAATGTATTTTTTCTTACATTTTAACCGTTGGCCAGGGGAACTTTGTAAAACACGACATGGTGATGAAAATGTCTTCTTAGAAAATGAATTTATAATTAAAGGTTGTGTTCTAATTTGCTCGCTGTAGAATTATTGAAGACGGGTTAAGAGTAGTATCTTTTAATTAGCATGAATTATATAGTAGGCTGGCAATGAACTGAAATTATGCCCTCTTGTTCACTGACTATCTATGAACTAAAATATACCCTCCTGTAATACATTGGTCTTTCATATGCTGGTTGTGCACACATGGCATTAGCTTCCCTTTTATTACTATATTTCTTCAGTTTACTAAAAATATAAATATCACTTGAAACTTCTATGCCTGTGGCACCTTAGATCTTCAGTTCATCGGTCTTTCAAATGCCGGTGATAGAGGCAAATCGTCTTGAGCTGAAAGCCGTAAATTATCCTTTGGAGTTGTTGCTTTCTTTAAAGTATTTTTGTCCCCACGAATGATATAATCATGTCTGATATAATCATGTCTGCAATTTTACCTCGATGCACTCATTCACCTGGAAGAAAGTTTTGCCAATTGCAATTCATTTCATTCTCCATGAGAGGAGTGACAAAGTGTATTAGCAATATGTATTCTCCCATTCAAGTGGCACTGTGTAGCTTATTAACATAGTTTTCGTTCTTGTCTACAAATAGTCTTTATTTTGTTTGCCGTGCTACTCTGGACTGGTGTGATGTTTGTTTATTGGTTTCTATGCAAACAAATGTAAGATAGTACATCAAGTTTCTTAATATTTGTACCACGGCTAATATTTGAACTTCTACTTTTCCCGAAATTCTCAGAGGTGTAGCATGTGAGAGTTGAAAAATGGTTTGAGATTTCACAGTTCATCTGTCCAATGGATTGTAACTGTAGCTAGAGTGTCCATACTCAGATGCAACACTGCAGTTTAGGACCTCTAAACAGTGGCCTAGCAAGATTACCGATGTCAGCTGGTGCACCTACTAACATTTCATCTTGACATCCTTGGAATAACTTGTACAACTTCTTTTGTGCTAAAGACACTACATGTTCCTATAGTCTCTTTTGTTCAGTGTTGTACACCTCAAACATTGTCATAAAGAAAGAAGCAACTTCAGTTTTTGTAAGATACTATGTACATATGTACGTTCTTAAAGAACTTCAGTAGTGCAAAGTTTATTTTCGGACTGAGAGAGTAGAAGATGCTATGTACATCTTTATTATTTCGGCAAGTTTAGGTTATTTTTGCTATACATTTAATTTTTGCAAGTTATGATCTTATTTTTACATCAAGTTATGATTATTTCCACAATTGTTAAACATCTCTAATTCTCTATTGTCTTGCTTATATTTTTGTTCATTTTATTGATATTTCACATGATAATACGTGCGTTGCACGTGCATGCTTACTAGTTAGTATAAACCGGAGGATCGATACATGCACCAAACTGAATTGATTGCTTTTGGTTTCCCTTTCTGAGTGCCTTTCCTTCTTTGCACGTGCCGGGCCAAATTCTGTTTGGTAACGGACTCCCTACTCCCCGCAAATTTTGTTTGCTGCGTATCAATATTAACCCGGTTTCTTGCCGGTGCTGGAAACGACGTTCGTACATGTGCGAGCGTGACATTCTCGCTTCAGCTTCGTCGACCCGCACTTACACGGTTGCTTTCCTCTAAGACGGAACCCTCCCCTACCGATGCATTTTGACATCCCACAGCTTCAGCAGATCGCTTAGCCCCGTTCATCTTCAGCGCAATGGCGCTCTATCAGTGAGCTATTAGGCACTCTTTAAAAGGTGGGTGCTTCTAGGCAAACCTCTTGGCTGTCTTTGCACCCCCACCTCCTTTATCACTGAGCGGTCATTTAGGGGCCTTAGCTGGTGATCCGGGCTAGTTTGTATCTGTCGTACTTCACCTAATTTCCTCCGCAGTCTTAGGCTTCGATGGCATTTATCACGCGCTGGGACTCGAGACTCTTGAGATATCTTTTCCATTCTTTGGTTATGTCTGAAAAGATAGAAATAAAATGACTACAATTTTGGGTATTCACTTCATTTTGTTAGGTCTAGGTGCTACTACCTCCGTCCTAGTTTATTAGTCCCTTTTGTATTCGGTGCCAAGGTTTGATCTTAAATTTAATTAATAAAATATTAATGCATGTTATACAAATTAATATAATGAAAAATTATGTTCACATACGAATCCAACGATATAATTTTTAGTGACATGCATTAATATTTTGTTTGTTAAATCTCTTGTCAAAATCCGACGCAAAATACAAAGGAGACTTATAAACCACGACAGAGGTAGTAGTTAGCTAGCTAGCTCAGGACATCTCTAACGGCAATCCATAAATTTTCTCCCACAGCTGTCCGTCGATAGGGGGACCAGTCTAAGGACGTGGATGCGGGAGGACGCCATGCAACCGTAGCCGCAAACATTTTAAACTTTTTTTTAACAAACCCGATGAAATTCATGGAAACAAGACGGACTTCATATAAACATGACGGATTTTATGCAAACTAGATGAAAACGATTACATCTTGAACATATTTTCGACTAAAAAGCTAGCTAGGCATAGCAAACCAATGTCTTCAACACAGACACACGCGAACGCCGCCACGGAAACGCTAGCGAGGTGACGCATGCGCGCCGACACTGATGGCGTTGGAGACCACGACAACGTTGCCGACTCATCTCGTGCTTGAGATTATGGCGCAAATCGACCTTCTCATGGTTGTACACGGCGCCGCCATCCGGAAGCACCTCCGTAGTGATATCCTATGCCTGTCATTCATCCGCTGCGTCATCCAACAAGTGGCTCCAAGCTAGCTACGGACTCCAACTCAAAGACACACTATCCATGGCATCAGTGAAGGGCCGACAGAATAACGTGCTACCCTCACCGACAACGGCACCGGAGATTGCGTCGACGCTCCCAGCTGATCTCCTGCTTGAGATCGTGGCACGCATGAACGACTTTTTCACTCACGTCCGCTGTGCCGCCGTCTGTAAGCACCTCCGCCGTGAGATCCTCAGTCCGATGTCCATCCGTCGTTTCAGCCAGCAAGAAGCTTCCACCATACTCTCCACTGCACCTATGATGAGGTGCTCGTGCATCCAGTTCACCCGGTCACATCCGCAGCCGTTCACTTCTGCCATGACTACCTCTCGCCCTATTTGTCAAACCACAACCCCAACCGCATTTGCTGGTACTATCCGGTGACGTCCCGCACGCGGCAGCCTTGTCTTGTCGTCCTTGGCGTCTACATGCAACCTGAATCCGAGTGCTATTCTGGCCTGTGCGTGTCTGATCCAATGATCGGCCGCCACACCTTTCTCTCAAAATTGACGGTTTTAAGAGGACCCTAGACTACTTGCAGGCATACGAACTGCTCACCGCTTCGGACGGCATTGACAACTCCTTCATGCTGTTCTTCTTCGATGCCTGCATATCGAGTATCAAAGTACATGCCGCCAAATCCTCCTCTGGTACCTGGGGGCTGGGGACATGTCACTTCTCATGCTAGCCACCATGACTTTCGGTGGATGCTTGCAATTGGGTACGACATCCCCGCCGTCCTCCATGGTGGCACCATCCACTGGTAATTGTACTACAGTGACTAAATCCTCACATATGATGTGTTCACGGGCGCGCCAGGTCAGATGAAGCTCCCACTCACCACTCGCGATCCAAGCAAACTCCACTTGACAACTTCACCGGACCAGAACCTATTGAAACTGCTCGTCATAGAGCACTTCGAGATATATGTGTGGCTACAACTCCCCACAATCCTCGTTGGTTGTGGCTCTTCGCTTGCAAATGTGATCGAGATTGAGGACACTAGTCATCAACCCGTGCATCCGCACGGGCTAGATTTTTGAACGATAAATTGGTTCAACAGTTTTGGTAACCATTTTCTTGCTGCCATCTGGCTAAAAAATACAATTGTTGTGTGCGAACCATTGAACGAATGATGAATATGAATATAGATAAATAATATCTTCATAGTTTAATAATCGTGTGGAAATGTTCATATTTAATTTTTGGAAAAATAGGTAAAAAGTTATAATTTATGTAGGAATCCTGAAACATAATCCAAAAATTATATAAAAATCTTATTTTTGAGTGATAAGTACTAAAAAATATAAGAACTTATATAATTAATATTTATCGTATTTTTTCTTATTAGGGCGTTCGGATTAGGCATGGAGTATTTTGTGCTTATACTCATTACGCATACCATAATAGATGTGCACTTCCATTTTTTTAATAAAAGACATAGTCTATACAGATCAAAAAGCTAACCAAATACCGAAGAAGCAATCAGAAGTGTACTACTTTATCAATTCCACTTACATGTTGGCACCACCCATCGAGTTGTCTTTTCCCCGTCTTTGAATCCCCAACTTATACACGTGCCAACCATTGACTAATCAGTGAAGGGAGTGAATTTTTTTACCACGAAAAAGTGTCTTAACAGGAAATAGAGAACAGTACTATCACATTCTATTTCCAGGGATTTGATTGATATAGGTTGGGAAATAATTGAGTCGATGCTACCAAAGGAACCGAATAGCACATTCCTTCAGTCCATTAGATTTCTAGCACTTATTGATAATGAGTCTGATTACTCCGGGAATTGATTCACTACACTTCCTAATTATTTCCTGTTGTTAAAAGTTGGCATCCAACACATTCCATGGAATTTATATAAACTCAGTCTATAGACGACCTGGCCTCTTTGATTGTGATCATGTTTCCACTGATGTTGCACAAGCGTAGAGTTAGTCCACAGAACTTGTCAGGATGCCCAAACCAAAACTTCAGGTGAATTTATTGTATTTTCTTATAAGAGATTACTTAGTACAATTCAGAGTAGTATATAATTATTCTTCATTACATGTTAACTTTATTTCAACAGTAAATCTACCTATTTCAAATTGCTGAGTATGCTTAACTTAATAAGACATATACGATAGTTCTAAGTTTTGTAAACTCGTTAACGGTGTAGACATCTAGAGGTTAAGTAGGCTATGCATATGTGAACTTCGCTAAATTGATATGATAATTGTTCACTCAAAGAAAATAACATGATAATTTATGATATGTACTTACTTTAATTTTCATACATTTCGACAGCCAGTAACCGTTACCTAGTGTCTCTTAGTGCACAATAACTTAATTCCTTATTTTCCCGACTTAAGAATTATCATATTTCAACCTTCAAAAACTATCATATTTCCACGTACATGTATATACGTATCTATATATGTTTATGATCGATGCATATTTTTCATCTTTTAAATTTAAAATATGATATTATTAAGTTAATTACTTTACCATGATGTCCATTTAATGGATGCCGATCCATACATCAGAAAAATGTGAGAAGGAAGGAAAGATGCATGTTGAATAAGTCTGAAAGAAAGAATAAATGCACCGCTCAAAGGCGTCAAGCCTGGACGCCGTCGTTGTCGTGCGTCAGTTCCAGCATCAATTACGCGACTGCTGCGTAATTGATACGACAGCGTCGTTGTCGTGCGTAGGTTTTTGGGCAGCGATTACGCGACTGCTCGCTTCCCATCGTCTACCTCCTCTACGTCCGCGTCGCCTTCATCATCACCATGTCCACCGACGCTGACCGTGCCGCTGCCGAGAAAGCTGAAGCTGACAAGAAGGCCGCCGAGGACGCTGCTGCTGCCACCAAAGCTGCGGCCTCTGCATGGCCTACTGGAGGGTATAATTCGTTTATCCCGCTCCTATTATTTTCTGTTTTAGCCATACTAGCGTTATACGTAGATCTTTCTGCAATTAGCATAGTATGTGCTTGCTTGACTGAGTATCAGTATGTGTTTATTCCTGTCAATGCCATGCTAGTAATTTACTCATGGATTAATTTAGTCGAGAAATTGCCTATTTACTCAACAGCTTCATCTAGCTATATTTGTCAAGGCCAAAAGCATCATCAATTAGCACATAATCGGGGGCCAGCTTTGTACACAATGCCACAACACACGCCCGAAATTATTTATCGGTGACTTGCATCGTGGTGATGCTCAGATCAGGGCTTTCAGAATGGGCGCTTATACGCGCCGGCGCACCGGCCGAAAGGTTCGGCCGGTCCAGCCCAGCCCGTTGGATCTGAGCCGCGCGTCCGTTGGATCCAGGAAAAAAAAAGAAAAAATAGATCGCCCCCAGCTTCTTCTTCCTTGGGCAGTCGGCCTGGATCCACATCTCCCGCTCGGGGAGCGCATCACCGCGCCTCCCGTCCCCTCCGGTGGTCGTCCCCCTGGTCAGTCCCCACCCTCGTTGGTCTTCCTCGTCGCCCGCCGGACCCCGCCCTCGTCGGCCTTCCTCGTCACCGGTCCCCCATCCTTCCAGCCTCGTTGTCGCCTCGATCGACCCATGCAACAGCTCCACCTGCGGTTGCAGCCCTTGACGACGACGACTGTAGCTCTGCCGCCCTCGCCATTGATGCTCGCTGCAGGAAAATACGTCGACGACGGCTGTGGGTCAATCAACGCCATTTGAATGGATGTAGCAAAAAATTTCACCGGCAGTAGCAAAATCAAACTACGGGTGCAGCAAAAGGCCGTCACCGCCTTAGCGAGGTTGCAGCTCCGCCTTACATGGATGTAGCAAAAACCTCCAACGGTAGTAGCAAAATCCTACTACAGTTGCAGCAAATCGTCGTTGTCGTCGTTGCGAGGTCGTAGCTCCGCCTGATGGATGTACCAAAAAGCTTCGCCGGTAGTAGCAAAATCCAACTACGGTTGCAGCTTCCCCTTGTTGTGCAGTGCCATTGAAGCTCCGCCGTGAATGCATGTAGCAAAAGGCCAACATGGTTCCAACTTCTCGGCATCACAGTTCCAGCATTTGGATGTCATGGTTGTAGCACTCCCCCCGTCATGTGTGGTCACCATCGGCAGCTGCCAGCTTCTAGCATCTGGTCACCGTGGTTCCAGCACTTGGACACTACAGTTGCAGCATCTGGATGCTGTGGGGTGTATAAAGTGACTGTAGTGGTGAAGGTGGTCGCCTCCATGTAAGTCCGGCCATCACGAGTTTCAGCATCCATGCACAACTCTTGGATTTTGAGGTTGCAGCTTCTGCAGGGGTGGTTGAAGCTTTTTGGCTTGCTGGATGCAACATCCAATGAGTCGCGGCAGGGCGTGGCAGTGGTATTTTGCTGAGCCGGCGTCGGTAGGGCGGCGATGGTGATCGTTGTAGCTGCAGGAGAGAGAGGATTGGGGAGGAGAAAGCAAAGGAGGAAGAACAAAGGAAGAACGAGTGGTTGAGAAAAAAAAGGAACGAGAGAAGATAAGGTATGGGAGTGGGTTTGCATGGGGCCACTGCTTCCTTCGTATGCGCGTGGGAAAGCGACCGGCCAAGTTTTCGGCCGGTGCGCCGGTTACAAACGATTCCCTTTTAGAATTGCTTCTTGGCATGGCATATATCTCAGACGTGGACAACAAAATTCAGTTGGGGGAATCATTGGGAGACGGAGACCAAGGACAATACGGCTCATGTTTTTTTTGGACAGTCTCACATGCTTCTGAGGGACAATAAG
>NC_041393.1:774603781-774604170 GCF_002162155.2 Triticum dicoccoides
GATAGAGACCAAGGACATGACAGGGCTCTCCTGTGTGGGACTACAAAGGGGCTTGTTATGCATGATGAACGGCTAGAAATAAATTGTATTTTAATTGGATGGATGTAATTTCTTAATTTTCAGAATTAACGTGAAACCTCGTATGATGCTTCCAATTAGTATAAAATAAAAGATACTACGGGCAGTGTGCCCAGACATCCCGGACAACAGTGGGGATGTAGTCCTTCGTTTCGGGTGCTCCGTGAAAAGGAGTGGCAACGTGGTGTAGCTGGAGGTACACAAGAAAATACGGTTGCACTGTATTTGCAGTTGTTGATCTGCATACGAAGAGGATGCATACGCATAAGTGGGGCCTGTCGTTATTGGAAATCAACCTATCATCTCCCCTA
>NC_041393.1:774604256-774605498 GCF_002162155.2 Triticum dicoccoides
AAACTATGAAAGTATTTTCATAGCCAGCTAGCTAAGTAAACAATGTATAGTATGCAAATAAACCTATGTCCGCGCGATTGAAGTATTTTTTTTCGTGCCTGTGTGATGAACTTTTTTACTGTACCCTTGCACTTCATTGGGACGGTACGAGTACCAGCTAATTCTAAGTATCTAACCATTCGTTCAAAAAGGTACTTTAGACTTGTTTTCTCCCTAATGCAAGTCCCGCTCGAGCACACGCTGCGGCCACCATGATCGAAAGACCATGCATGGCCATGTCTGCCTACTTCCACAGATCCCGTTGCAGCTAATGCCGCCAACACATATATACATGAAAACAAAATTGCAACCCTGGTCGCCGACCAGGCCTCTCGAGCGTCTGTTTGATCCGAGTGCTCTAACAAATCAAATCGTACTTGTCTTCTCTGGTGTAGTTGCTTATTTCAAAACAATTATTAATTGAAGTTTACCATAATTTATTAATCAAATCGTACACATGTACAGTTTTGAGGCTCGGGATTGCTAAATCTCAGTCCATGCTATATTCGTGAGAACTTACATAAAGATCCGTGCAAAATGTCTTTTTAACATTTTCTTTTTTCCCGCGAAAAGAAAAGTCTCAGCTGACTGAGATCTAACAACCCGCTTTCAAGAAAATCAGATATTTGCCACTTTGGAAATTTGGCTTCGCAAAAATGCCACCTTCAAGATGGGCTTTGCAAAATTGCCACCCAGACCGTGCACACTTTGATTAGCATGCCATTATCCCGTTTTTACTGTTTTATGTTTTCTTTTCCTATTTAGAAGCAGTGAAAAAGACCATTGTGGCCCCTATGTACATGTACAGGTTTTGCAGAGTAGCGTACACGTATTTGATCGCATACTGTAGGCAGTACAATTGGCGTTCTGCAGCCAGTCAAGAACACCGCACATCGCCTGATGTTGTTGTGCTGCTGGTAGATTTCCAGCTCGGTCTAACCCGATACATAATCAGCTGGCTTCAGGGGCACTACAGTCCTTTTTGTTGTTTCTAAATGGAAAAAAGAAGACCAAAATTAGTAAAAGATGGTAATGGCATGGTAATCAAAGTGTCCACGTTCTGGGTGGCAATTTTGTGAAGCCCATCTTGACGGTGGCAATTTTGCAAAGCCAGATATCCAAACTGGAAAATATTCGATTTTCTCCACCCTTTGAGGATGCCAACAAGACCTGATGCATGGTGTGATTCCTGGCCGAAAGCCC
>NC_041393.1:774606684-774617613 GCF_002162155.2 Triticum dicoccoides
ATATGATAAAAACATGGGCTCACATGCAATTTTTTCACATAACTCGCTTTGGAGTATCTTAGATATAGTATATGAACATACTAAAAATGATAAAGTAGTATATATACTACCACATAGTAGTATATGAAAAATGGGTGTAGCTACACCCGGTAGTAGGATGCATTTTCCCATATATATATATATATATATATATATATATATATATATATATATATATATATATATACTCTCTAATCTCAGATGTAATGCAATCACAATCCCAAATTATCGGGTAACCTGGGGACCATCACGGAGCCATGGACGGCCTCGTTTCTAGCACATCTGACCTGCAGTCGCCCTCCGCGGCCAGCAGCCGACCATGGAGCACGCCGGTCCTCTCGACGGGCATCACCAATCAGCACACCTTCTTGGAGGGCTTCTTGTACCAGAAGGACGGCGAGGTGCGACGCCGCCGGCCTCTACATGGAGCCTAACATCCGCCACATCTCATGGATGGTCGGCAGCTCGCTTGCTGTGGCCAAGAAGCTACCTGCTACACCTTGCGGCGTGGTGCCAGGTGGAAGTAGCTGGGGGTGCGGCGGCGGCTGCTTGATAGTCGGTGGTGGTGAGAGCGAGTTGCAGTAGCAGCATGACTGCGGCGCCCGCTCTATTCCTTGGTGCAGGGGAAATTATCGGGATTGGCTAGCTAATAGGGCAAGGTGGTCTCCCAATGGGCTAAGTGGGATAGCCTGATTAATTTTTTTCTATCCAATGGGATCCCACTAAAGCGATTTAAGTGGAATGGGCTAAGAATAACGTGGGTCCATCGGAAGAAAGTATCGCTGTCGGGCCCCCTCTCCCCCTCACGCCGCCCCCGTGGGCGACTGAGCGGGGCAACCCTAGCCGACGACCTCCCTTTTCCCCCTCCCGTCTCCCTCCCCTGCTGCCGATGGCTAGCACCGCTAGGCAAATCCCTGGTGGCGCCGACGACGGCGGGAAGCTTCCCCCCTTTTGCTCAACCTGGGTTGGCACGGGAAAATCTGGTCGGGCGGGGGCGCCACCTCGCGAGGGGCCGACGGCGCAGCAGTATATGCGGGTGGTGGCGGCGTGCGCGGCGACACGGGCGGCGGGCCAATCGCGCGTGTAGGCTATGCAGCGGCTTCGCGCGGCGGCTCTCTGGCGGTTGCGGGCACCGCCAGGTCGCCCGATCTGGCGGCCTGGCAGGCGGCTGCTACATCTTGAGCTTGCGTTGGTTTTTCTCTTGTAGAGGAAAGGGTGATGCAACAAAGTCACCAAATACCTGCACAAACAAATGCACAAGTCACCAAATACCTGCACAAACAAATAAGAAACTTGCACCCAATGCGATAAAGGGGTTGTCAATCCCTTCACGGTTACTTGCAAAAGTGAGATCTGATAGAGATAGATAAATGGTAAAGTAAATATTTTTGGTTTATAGATCAGAAAGTAAAAGATTGCAAAATAGTGGATCGGAAATTAGTATGATAAAAAAAAGAACTTATATGATGGAAAAGACACCTGGGGGTCATAGGTTTCAGCAGTGGCTTCTCTCAAGATAGCAAATAAAACGGTGGGTGAACAAATTACTGTCGAGCAATTGATATAAGAGCGCATAATTATGACGATATCTAAGGCAATGGTCATGAACATAGGCATCACGTGCATGTTGAGTAGACCGAAATGATTCTGCATCTACTATTATTAGTCAACACATCGACCGGCTCCTGCCTGCATCTAGAGTATTAAGTTCATAAAGAACAGAGTAACGCATTAAGTAAGATGACATGAGAGCATGGTTAATAATATAGCCAGCGGCTGGCTATATGATGTTGCCATGTCACATGTAGTCAAGCTTATAGCCAACAAGTACAATAGCTAGATATAAATATGTATTACTTTGTTGATACATGGCCCACTCCACTCTCTCACAAAGTACCTAGGAGCACGTGCTGCAGCCGGCTGTTAACTAGTAGCCCGCTTCTCTTCTCTCTCCTCTTCTCTCTCTTTCAAGTAAGCAAGAATATAATATTTAATGTCTTACACCCCGCCTACATCAGCTTATTATATACTTGCTCTGATGTAAAAGAATTAACTCAAGCAATATGATGAAAACCCCATCTTTTTGTCCTCGATGGCAACAATACAATACGTGCCTTACTGCCCCTACTGTCACTGAGAAAGGACACCGTAAAATTGAATCCAAAACTAAGCACTTTTTTCATTGCAAGAAAAACTAATCTAGTAGGCCAAACTAAACAGAAAATTCAAAGAGACTTGCAAAGATATCAAATAATGCATATAAGAATTTAGAGAAAATTTAAATAATATTTATAGATAATCTGATCATAAATCCATAATTTATCGGATCTCGGCAAACACACTGCAAAAGAGTATTACATTGAATAGAACTCTAATAGCATCAAGGAGAACATGATATTGAGAATTAAAAAGAGAGAAGAAGGCATCTAGCTACTAGCTATGGACCCGTAGATCTGTGATAAACTACTCACGCTTTATCGGGTAATGATGTTGATGTAGAAGCCCTCCGTAATCGAATCCCACTCCGGCAGGTCAAATCAATATAACACAAATATTAATCATCCTACAATTTCTAGTCTGTTGTGTACAACATGTACCATTTCCTTTGGTTGATTTCGACAGGTGCATATCCCTTACAACTTCGTGGTTGACCTTGAGGATCCGATTAGCGACAACTGACAACGCTCGACCGTGAGGATGCGATTAGCGACAACTGACAACGCTCGACTGTTTCACGCCAGGACTAAAAGAAGTAGCCACCATGGTTCAAGACGGGTCACCAGGTGCTTCTCTTGACTTAAAGGTGTTGACTTCGATGGTCTATTGATGTCACCAGCACATGAAGTAGCGGCTATGTACCGGCTAATTAAGCAGGTTGTTAGCTGCGTTGTACTACACAAAGGGCACTAGGTTCTTGTCGATGAACCCTAACCTCCTACGTTTATGTACTCCGTATATTCTAGAACAAATGATAATAACTAAATACTACTTCCTCCGTTCCAAAATAGATGACCTAACTTTGTACTAAATTTAGTACAAAGTTGAGTCATCTATTTTGGAACGGAGGGAGTATTAAACTAACATTATTTATTTTCATCCTTAAAGATATTCCTGCTTGCATGTGCAAGCCATTAAACTTTATCTCGGCCTTAAAAAGTGGTCTTGCATCCATGTATACTAAATATTTAATACTCCCTTTGTCTGAAAATACTTGTCATCAAAATGGATAAAGATGATTTATCTAGAACTAATATACATCTAGATACATCCTCTTTTATTTATTTTGATAACAAGTATTTTCGACGGAGGGAGTAGAAATTACATGATTGATGGAATATAGAAATAATATTCCGTTCCAGATGCAATTGTAGCATGTCCCACATACTTGTCCTATAGTTAGGGAAAAACTTTCATGGTTTGTACACAATATGAAAGGTCGATCTCCAACAGCATGGAGCCCCCGTTATGGATATGCACTTCCTTCATCTCCAAATCAAAAACTAGGAGTGTACTACGATGATTTTCATTTACCCGCATCAGCACCACGTCCCCGCTCCTCTTTCCAGAGCCTTGGGAATCAATGAATGCTTGGGCACACAAACCATATCTTCTCCCTAATGTCGATCACATTTTCGAGCGACCAACCTCTACCGCCAGCATGTTTTGGGGTCATGGGGAGTTGTAGCCACACGGATATCTTGTAGCCCTCTATGGTGAGTAGTTTCAATAGGTTCCCCTCCGGTGATTGCCAAGCGGATCTGGCTTGCTTTGTGGTTGGTGGGCGGGAGCTCCATCAGTCCCGTCTTCCCCGTGCTCACGTCGTAGGAGATGATTCGGTCACCGACGTGCGTTAGTCAGTGGAGGCGGCCACCATGGAGCACGGCGGCGTCGCTACACATGTTGGCTGACAACAATTGGATTTGATGGTGTCTCGCCTGAGTAGTGATGGGCTCCCTGGTAGTAGAGGATGATGTGGTGACATGTACATTAATGCTCCATCCACACTTGTTGGCAAGGAGTAGCATGAAGGAGTTGTCGATGCCATTCATTAGAGTGAGTAGAACATACTTTTGTGAGGTATTCCAGCCACTTTGGAAACCTGGCGGTTTTGAGAGGAAGGTGTGTTGGCCGGTCATGGGATCATAGACGCACAGCTCAAAACTGCGGTCAGACTCGGGTCGCATTATCTCGTGTAGGTAGTTGGATCTGCCTTGCACTATGAGGGGCCTGCGGTCGAGGACGACCAGGCCACGGCGAGAGCTCACCGGATCATACACGGGTGCACGAAGGGACGGAGGCGGTCGTCTCAAAAGGACACGGCAGCAGGCGTACGCGGGTGCACGAGAGTGAGTGGAATATTGTTATAGGTGCAGATATCGGCGATGATACAGGGAGCAACTTTTGGGCTGATGCGGCGGATGAACGATGGGCAAAGAATGTCTCTGCGGAGATGCTTGCAGACAGCAGCACAGCAGACAAGGGTGAAAAACTCAGTACGGGCTACAATCTCGAGCAGGACATCGGCTGGGAGCGTCGCGATCTCCAGGGCCGCAGGCCCACGCCGCCGGCGTTTGCAAGCCGCCGTGGCGCTCCTGCACTATCGAGCTAGCTATGACATATGAAGGGAACGCGACATTGCAACCCACCGGACCAATGACTGTACAGAAGGAATTATAAAGAAAGAAAAAAAAAAGACATTGGGAGGTATTTGAGTTGTACCGGGAAACGAAACGCGATCGACGGAAAGCAAACATCTTTCTCCAAAGGGTCTGTCCAGATCTCAGTCGACTTAGACTTTGCGAAGTCTAAGTCGACTGACGTCATATATAATTTGATAGCATGATTTAACTCCGTTCGCATCGCTGGAGTCAGTTTCCCTGTTCATTTTGTGTTGGCCTGCGTTGGCCTTTGTTGGCTCACCACGTGGGCTGCTGTTGGGCTGTGTTGACATTGTCCATTTGTTGTGCCTGTGCTTCTTTGTTTTTTTATTTGTGCTTTTTACTGGAATTGCTAGAACATTGTCCCGTTGGTGTATTGCTACACAGCACATTGTAGCTCTTATATTTTACGCTAGCGTTGCTAATGCTCCGTTCCTTCTTTTTATGTCATCTTGTTTTTTTATCTTTTTTGCAAAAAGTATTTTATATTTCAATGATAAAGAAATATTTAATGCAACAAAGAAAAAAATAAAAACAAACAAAATATAAAGAAGAAGACAATTTAATTGTCTGTGACCAACGAATAACTATATGTGGCCAACTACTGTGCAAATGGGTGTCAATATTACTTTGGAAGGGGAAAAAGTAATTTGCATGCGAATAACATGTAATTGTGTGCGACATGTAATTGTGTTCGATCGAGGACATCCAATTGCATGCGGTAACATGTGTGCAACTGGGTAGCCAGACAAGCAACTCATGGGGCCGACGTGTGTGCCACCTGATGAAAAATATTTAAAAAGAAAAATAATTAAGTTTGCTGGCAAATATTTAAAATACGAATTTGAATCTTCCCTCATCCCTCACAAAACAATCAAGAGTTGCAATCTCTTTGAAGACATGCAATTATAGTCGGGCGACGCTTGCACTTGCGTGCAAAGTAGCAACTGCAATTGCCTTCCTTCACCCGGACAGAACAGTACTGAGTTGGAGTTGCAACCAGAAGACGCACATGGAATTGCATAACTATTGGAAGACATGCAATTTGCAGTCGGGGCGAAGCTTGCAGTTGCGTGCCTACTAGCAAACTCCCTTCACAACGGCATTAAAATGTGTCCGAGGATCTGGACAAATAACTCTTCTCTCCTTTAATATGCTCTTTTTTTAGAAAATGAGCTCCGCTGTCAGAATCAGATACAAATTTCTTTTTTCTTCATCATTCGGAAAACAAAAAAATGCAAAAAGAAAAAATGCGAAAAATGTGTATGATTTCAAAAAATAAGAAAAAAACACATACTGGTTGTGAGATCGGGTGCTTGATTTGTGTTTGCGGGCATGGCAGAAAACGGGGGTGTTATGGTGCTCATGTGACACATAGCGAGGGTAGGGGATTCACGGGGAAGCTGCCCCCCTTCCGAGCAAAAAAGTCTAGTCGCGAAAAATGTTTGTAAAAAGTCATGTAGTTATAGTCCAGGGGAGAACCCTTGTAATTGCATGGCCAGTTGCCCCCTTCTCTCTTGTTGTCGCCCCTCCGATAAAACAAATGCGCCTAGTTGCAACTAAGTTAGAAGACACTAAGTTACGACCATGCTACAAGACATGCGGTTGCATAAGTATAGTTGAAGATGCAGCTGGACATCTCTCTCTCGCTGGCGCCCCCTCCGACAAAACAAGGGCCCCCCTAGTTGCGATCAAGTTAGAAGACATGCAGTTGCGTGCCCGTTGTGGGACATGCAACTGGCCCCACCTCTCATGACGGCGTCCCCTCCGATAAAACAAGGGTCCGCCCAGTTGCGACCATGGTCGAAGACATGTAGTTGCGTGTCTAGTGTGGGACATGCAACTCGTGCCTCTCCCCGTACAACAAAAAATGGAAGTTAAGTTGAACCAAGTTATAAGACATGCAGTTGCGACCAAGTTAGAAGAATGCAGTTGTGTGCCCCGTTGTGGGACATGCAACTGGTGCCCCTCCCCGTACAACAAAAATGAAAGTCATCTTGCAACCAAGTTATAAGACATGCAGTTGCGTGCCTACTGTCGGGCATGCAACTGGGCCCCATCTCTCTCGACTGCGCCCCCTCCATCAAAACAAAGGTCCTCCCAGTTGCGACCAAGTTAGAAGACATGGAGTTGTTTGCCCATTGTGGGACATGCCAACTGGCGCCTCTCCCCGCACAATAAAAATGGAAGTCGAGTTGCAACCAAGTTATAAGACATGCAGTTGCGACCATGGTCGAAGATATGCTGTTGCGTTCCTAGTGTGGGACATGCGACTGGTGCCTCTCCCCGTACAACAAAAAATGGAAGTTGAGTTGCAACCAAGTTATAAGACATGCAGGTGCGACCATGCTCAAAACATACAATTGCGTGCCCGTTGTGGGACATGCAACTGGCGCCCCTCCCCGTACAACAAAAATGAAAGTCGAGTTGCAACCAAGTTATAAGACATGCAGTTGCGTGGCTAGTGTGGGGCATGCAACTGGGCCCCATCTCTGTCACGACGCCGCCCCCTCCATTAAAACAACGGCCCTCCCAGTTGCGACCAAGTTAGAAGACATGGAGTTGTTTGCCCATTGTGGGACATGCCAACTGGCGCCTCTCCCCGCATAATAAAAATGGAAGTTGAGTTGCAACCAAGTTATAAGACATGTAGTTGCGACCATGGTCGAAGACATGCTGTTGCGTGCCTGGTGTGGGACAGGCGACTGGTGCCTCTCCCCGTACAATAAAAAATGGAAGTTGAGTTGCAACCAAGTTATAAGACATGCAGTTGCGACCATGCTCAAAGACATACAGTTGCGTGCCCGTTGTGGGACATGCAAGTAGTGCCCCTCCCCGTACAACAAAGATGAAAGTCGAGTTGTAACCAAGTTATAAGACATGCAGTTGCGTCCAAGTTAGAAGACATGCAGTTGCATGCCTAGTGTGGGACATGCAACTAGGCCCCAGCTCTCTTGACGCCGCCCCCTCCATCAAAACAAAGGTCCTCCCAGTTGCGACAAAGTTAGAAGACATGGAGTTGTTTGCCCATTGTGGGACATGCCAACTGGCGCCTCTCCCCGCACAATAAAAATGGAAGTCGAGTTGCAACCAAGTTATAAGACATGTAGTTGCGACCATGGTCGAAGACATGTTGTTGCGTGCCTAGTGTGGGACATGCGACTGGTGCCTCTCCCCGTACTACAAAAAAGGAAGTTGAGTTGCAACCAAGTTATAAGACATGCAGTTGGGACCATGCTCAAAGACATACAGTTGCGTGCCCGTTGTGGGACATGCAACTAGCGCCCCTCTCGGTACAACAAAATTGAAAGTCGAGTTGCAACCAAGTTATAAGACATGCATTTGCGACCAAGTTAGAATACATGCAGTTGTGTGCCTAGTGTCGGGCATGCAACTGGGCCCCATCTCTCTCGATGCCCCCGTCCCCTCCGACAAAACAAAGGTCATTCCAATTGCGACCAAGTTAGAAAACATAGAGCTGCGTTCCCATTGTGTGACATGCAACTGGTGCCTCTCCCCGCACAACAAAAATGGGAGTCGAGTTGCAACCAAGTTATAAGACATGCAGTTGCGACCATGGTCAAAGACATGCAGTTGCGTGCTTAGTGTGGGGCATGCAACTGGGGCCCACCTCTCTCGATGCCGCCCCCTCCAACAAAACAAAGGTCCTCCCAGTTGCGAGGGAGACAAGCAACCCTCCCCCTCTCCTGCCGCCCACTAACAAATCAAAAATGTCGGTTGCAGTTGGGTGTGTGGGGATGCAATTTTAGTCTGGTGTGTAGGCATGCAGTTCCAGCCAAGGGCGACACATGCAATTGCAGGACTGCCATCGAACATGCAGTTGCCCCCTCCCCGACAAAAACACAAGGCCAGTTGTAGTCGGGAGGTTGACATGCAATTTAAGTCGAGGGCGACGCTTGTAGTTGCAAGCCTGGTATCGCACATGCAACTCCCCCTTCCTCTCCTACTGCCCACTAACGAAATAAATGTTAGTTGCAGTTGGTTGTGTGGGCATGCAATTGCATTCGGGGGTTACACTTGCAGTTGCATGCGTAGTGAAGACATGCAACCACCCTTTTCTCGACAAAAGACTAATAAATTACAGTCAATGGTGACACTTACAATTCTTCCTAATAGAAGGTATGCAAGAAAATGTTTTCAAAGCAACAAAAAGTGAAAATATAAATAAATAAATAATAATATTATTTAGAAAGCAAATAAAAAGAAGAAAATATAAACAAAATGAAACAACAAAAATGGTAAAAAGTACAAATGCAATATAAAATCAATGTCACGAGGACACCGATCTTTTGTTGTTAAAAATCACTTACAAAAAAAATAAAAAAGAGGCAGGAAAGTAAAATAGAAAACACAAAAATAAAACCATAAAAAGCCAGGCCATCACATATCCCTACCCACGCATAAAATAAAGAAGAAGGAAAGAGTGGGCCAGACACACCCTAAAACAGCTCATCACCAAAAAAACTGGAAGCAAACTGATTAGACATGAGAGAGAAAACAAAGCATAAGATATAAATAAAAGAGCAGGCGACACTTGCAGTTGAGGTCCGATTGCTGGTGAATCGACTAAGACTTGACTAATTCTTGGTCGACTGAGAATAGCAAATCTACATAAAATGGATACTTTTTGAATTAGATATTTCCATCTAGACTTCTTTTAGACATACAGCTGCAGTTGACGACAATTATAGTTGTGTGCAGTTGGAGTCGGGGACGACACATACAGTAGCGTGTCCAGTAGTAGAATGCATCTGGCCCCTCCCCAGATAACATACCACCGAATTTTGTCGCATTGAAGACATGTAGTTGCAGTCCCCAACCCCTCTGGCGGAAAAACACCGCTGAGTTTAAGACATGCAGCAGTCGGGGCAATAGTTGCATTTGAGTGCCAATTGATAGACAAGGAACTGCCTCCTCCCACCATGAAAACAAACACTCCGTCACCGGTTGCATGTGGGTGTAGATGTGAGTGGGTGGACGGACATGCAACATATTGTCATTTTTTCCTTCGAGGTTAAAATATAAAACTTAAAAGAAAAGATAGGTGTGCATGATATTGCATGTGGATGGACATGTAACTAGTAGTTTGATTAAAGAAACGACAAATTAAACGTAAAAAGTTGAGAGTTAATTAAAAGACAAAAAACACAAGAATAGTTTAAGAATGAAGAGAACCCGGGCACGTGTGCTTGAGGTAAAAATAAAGGACACATTGTCATTGAAAGTTAAAGTGAAAAGAAAAATAAAAATCACACAAAAAGACCGAGCAAAAACAAACAGACGCAAAAAGGCACAAACATGCAGCTCTTAAGCAAGTGCAACAAACAAACCATACGCCCATCTAGCCATGCCTTACTTTGCCTCATTTTATACAAAAAATATTTTTGGGCAATCGTGTCGCTCGAAATGTGAAACTGGCACACTAAAACATTAAA
This sequence comes from Triticum dicoccoides, assembly GCF_002162155.2. Classification (NCBI taxonomy): domain Eukaryota; kingdom Viridiplantae; phylum Streptophyta; class Magnoliopsida; order Poales; family Poaceae; genus Triticum; species Triticum dicoccoides. The sequence continues at coordinate 774,616,838 of NC_041393.1, forward strand.
AAGAATACATAAAAAATCATACAAAACAAAAATAATGACTTATTGGAAATTTTCTTAATGCACGTTTCACATTGAAAAAGATAGTGCAACTAGACAATAAAAAGAAGAAAAGAAGAAGTGAAAAGCAAAAAACAAGAATACAGAAGCAATGATACATGATATATTTTAGTAGATACATAAAATTATGAAGAAGAAAAAAAAGTAGAAGTGGAATAAACACATAAATTAGGCAACAACAAAAAAGCAGAAATTTTCAAGTAAAAAAGGAAGGCCACTTGCACACAAGGAAAAACAACATGCTACAAAGAGAGTACGCAGAGAGGAATATATGTGACAGGACCCCTTCCCCTCCCTAAGTCACTGGCAGTATACCTGGCCATACCTCGGGCCGGGCCGGGCCTAGCCAAGCCCGACGCAAAAACCCCCAGGCCCGGCCCGGCCCGGCCATCGTGCCTGTTTTTTGGGCCCGAGCCTGGCCCGAACACATAAAAGCCCGTCGGGCTCTGGGCCAGACCGACCTTCAGGAAAATGCAAAAATGACGGGCCCAGGCCTGGCCCGTCCCGGGCTCCGGGCTCAAAATCTAGGCCCGAGCCCGACCAGGGGGCAGCATCAGGCCGGGCCGGGTCAGGCTTTTTCGGGCCGGGCCGGGCTTCCCATGGCTAGGTATAACTGGCAGTAATGGTGACAACTACCTCTTCTATCTCTCTCTTCAATTGTAATAGTTTACAAAAGAAAAGAAACAGAACAAAAAGCAAACAACAAAAAATGGGCTGAA
>NC_041393.1:774830424-774833206 GCF_002162155.2 Triticum dicoccoides
TGTGCTCTTAAAAATTGACTTTGAAAAGGCCTATGATAAAATTAAATGGTCCTTTTTGTTTCAAATGCTTAGAGTGAAAGGGTTTCTAGACAAATGGGTTGACTGGGTCATGGAAACAGTTAGAGGAGGGAAGGTTTGTGTTAAAGTTAATGAAAACTTAGGAAAATACTTCTGCTCTTATAAAGGTCTGAGACAAGGGGATTCTTTTTCTCCCTTAAACTTTGATTTGGCTGCTGATGCTCTAGCAATTATGTTGGATAAGGCTAGAGAGAGAGGACTAGTTAAAGGAGTTTTGGGTGAATATATAACTAATGGGGTGAACATGTTGCAGTATGCAGATCACACTATATTTCTGATACAAGATGATATGGACAGTGCACAAAATTTGAAATATATACTATGTTTGTTTGAACAAATGTCTGGTCTGAAAATTAATTTTCATAAAAGTGAACTTTTTCTATTTGGTGTGGCGATTGATAAGAGAGATGAGTATGCAAGAATATTTACCTGCCCTGTGGGTGCTTTACCCATGAAATACTTAGGGATGCCGGTTGATAAGAACAGAATCAGGAATAAACATTGGAAGCCTCCTGAAACTAAGATGGAGAAAAAATGTGAAACTTGGCAGGGGAGACTGTTAGCTACTGCAGGGAGAATTACCTTGATTCAATCTGCCCTGACAGGCATACCTTATTTCATGATGTCCTTTTATGGACTCCCAGTGGGGACGGAGAAACGAATGGATTTCTTTAGAGCTAGACTATTATGGCAAGAAGACGATCAAAAGAGAAAATACCATTTGGTAAAGTGGTCTGAGGTTTGCAAACCTAAAGACATGGGGGGCCTAGGGATTCAAAATTTAGGCTATATGAACAAAGCTTTGTTGTGTAAGTGGTGGTGGAAATTATATACGACCGAGGGGTTGTGGCAAAATATAGTTTTAGAAAAATATGCTAAAAACAAAAGTGTGGGCAATGTTTTGACCAAACAGGGTGATTCGCAGTTCTGGAAAGGGATATTGAAACACAGAGATCATTTTATCTCGCTGTGTAAGTTCAAGATTGGAAACGGCGAAAGAGCTCGTTTCTGGGAAGATTGGTGGATCGGTAGTGCCCCTCTAAAAAAGAACTTTCCTAGATTATATGATCTATGCTTTGATAAAAGGAAGACGGTTAAAGAAGTCTTTGAGAATGGATTAGACAATGTCCAGTTTAGGAGAACTTTGCTGGGAGATGCAAAAGAACTGTGGGGGCATATTAAAGAAGCCTGTACCGAGGTAACTTTGAATGAGGAGACGGATGAGATTAAATGGACCCTTGATAAGAAAGGGGTTTATACAGTAAAGTCTTTTTATAGGCATCTGATTGAAAACGGGGCCAAGTATCCACACCTCTATATGTGGAAGATTAAAATGCCACCCAGAATCAAGGTGTTCATGTGGTTGGCGCTTAGGGGGAGTATTCTCACAAAAGATAACTTGATCTGTAGGGGGTGGAAGGGAGATGATAAATGCCCCTTTTGTGGAAGAAAAGAGGACATAAATCATCTTTTCTTGAACTGTTCGGTTGCTAGACTATTATGGAACATATTAAAATGTGCCTTTAATCTTAAGGACATACCAGACAGACTAGATGGTGTCATGAAAACCTGGGTTAATACCTTTGGCAAAGATGAAAAAAATCTGGTTGCGATAGGAGTTTCAGCAATTTGCTGGACTATTTGGAAACTTAGGAATAGTGTTATTTTTTATGGCAATAGGGTGAATGATCCCTGTGTCCCTGTGTCCTTGCTTATTAAAAATTTAAATGATTGGAATATTTTGCAGACAAATCCCGTAAGAAGTAGGCTGATGGAGGCTGGAGTGAAGTTAGTCAGTGAGGTGGCGGAAGAAATATTCAAGGCGGCATATGGGTGGCGCCTGAAGACCGGGAGGATCGAAGGATAGATGCCCTCTTTGCTGCGACGGATATGGCTTCTACCTTCTCATGCTGGCTTCGCCTCCACTAAGTGGATGTCCCTGTAATATTGAGCTTGCTATTATCCTGGTTATCTTCTTTGTAGTCTCTGTTCTTATAACAGAGAGGGTCGTCGCTCTGAGGCTAGATCCTTATGTCTAGACCTTGGAACACTCTTCCCAGGTTCCTTTCTTCTTGTTGTTTGGGGGTTCGGGGGAGGGGAAGGGATAGCTCCTCCTTCTTTCCCAATCTGACAGTGGAATGGATTAGCTGGGATAGGGTGGAATCTCTAGCTGAGGTATGTTGCGTTTCCTTTTTCTTTTTTCTGTAACAAGACTTGGTGATTTCTGTTAATGGAAATCGGAGAGGGAGCTCTCTTTTATCAAAAAAAAGAATTTCCCATCCGCGTTCATATCATCTGAACTGAATTGCCTAAATGAAGTTATTGTCATGCTGTTTTTTGGCAGATCAATTCAGATCTAGCACAAATTACAAGTCTCTCTCTTACTTAAAGAAAGAAAAAGGATAGATCGTTTCAACCAACCACATTGATCTAACTAGAAGAAAATGCCGTGTTTCAGAAGACGCCTTCACGTGTAGTAGAAATTACAAGTCTCTCTTTCTAGAAGAAACAAAAAAGTTAGATCGTTCAATATCGTGAGATTGTTTCACTCTAGCTTGAAGAAGAGCAAAAGAAAAATGTGAAGAGTTTGGCCGCTGGAATCATATGGGTTTCAAGCGACAACCAATCTTCAGCTTGTCTAGTGCCCACATGCTGCTTGCCTAAATTAAGGTGACTTTTCGACACTAGGAAAGCAAATTGTTAA
>NC_041393.1:774838414-774838934 GCF_002162155.2 Triticum dicoccoides
CGGTACTAGATCGGTTGGATCGAGAAGAAAGTTCGACTACATGAACCGCGTTGTGAAACGCGTTGTGAAACGCTTTCGCTTATGATCTGCGAGGGTACGTAGACACACTATCCCCTGTCGTTGATATGCATCTTCGTGGATAGATCCTGCGTGTGCGTAGAAATTTTTTGTTTTTCATGCAACATTTCCCAACAATCTACACTAATTAAAATTGTAGTCTACAACTACACTAAATTCTTTCACCACAAGTACACTACGTAGAACTACAATAAAAATACACTATCTAAAATCATAGTCTACAAATCATATAATATAATCGTACACTAAAATTTTACACAACTCTTACACTAAAATTTTACACTACTCATACACACAAAATTCAACAGTATTCTACACTACTATTACACTACACTAAGTAGAACTAACCCTGCGGCGGTGGTAGATGGCGAGGAGGCGTTGCGGCGTGCGACGGGGGCGGGGGCGGCGGCCAGGGTGGAGGCGGAGGCGACGTGGGCGGCGG
>NC_041393.1:774839219-774886679 GCF_002162155.2 Triticum dicoccoides
GGTGGAGGCGGAGGCGACGGGGCCAGTGGAGGCGGAGGCGACGGCGGCGACGAAGGGGTCTTCGGCAGTGGAGGCGGAGGCGGAGGCGGCGGTGGAAGCGGAGACAACAGTGACGAGGGCGGCGGCGATTTAATGGGGATTGATGGTTATGTGAGTGGGCGGTGTTCTTTAATCAATCCGGCCGGGGGCGGCGAGGTAATTGCTGGCGTTAGCCTAGGTGGCCAACGCTATGTGTTACACATATTGTGTTAGACATATTGTTTTTTATATTCATATAGATGCACTACAAGAAATATGTCAACTTGCGACCATCACTATTGGTCGCTGAATGGTCGTTGTTTTTCATTTGCGACCTTTTTGTGATAAAAAACAGATGGTCAAAAGCTGACCGTCTTTAATGGAAATTAACGACCTTCTTTGTGATAATGTTGTAAAAGGCAACGACCAGAACAAATGAAAAACGACAGTCTGCCTAGGCCATAACGGATCCAACATGGCAAGCTGACGTGGGAAATTTGCGACCAAATGAAAAGGTCGTTGATTAGAATCAACCCATCCCAATTCGGTGTCTATATGGGCCGAGCCCATTAATTCAACCCATTTATGCTTTTTTATCAATTTTCATGAGCTGCATGGGCCAAGCCCAACAATTCAACCTATTTATTTTTTTATCAGTTTTCGTCAGCTACATGAGCCAAGCCCAACATTTTAGCATTTTTATTTTTGGGACATGGCCTTTGTTTTCTTCTTTTTCAAATTTTGGTTAATATCTTGGAGAAGGTCCCAATATTTAGAAGGGTCCCACTAGTGATAATGCCATACATCAGTCCCACATGTCAGAAATTTGAAAATTGCTCGGATTATATTCATAACTGGGTCCCACTGGTCAAGATTTCAACATACATAATCACTATTTCAAACAGGACAGAACAAATACAATTCATCAAATAACACTACAGCAGCCTTTTACAATCTGTTACAATATTACAATTTACAGTCTACTACAGAACCAAAAAACTCTTTCCTAAGTAGGGCTTCACTGCTTCGCACTTGGCTTCAAGCTCAAAAAAATTAGGCCTGGAGCTCCTGTAAAAGAGTGAACATAAAGGCAAAAAATTAGGCCTGGAGCTCCTGAAAAAGAGTGAACATAAAGGCCAGCATTAGAGTGTATTGAATTCCTTCGACGATCAGCTTAAATAAAGAAGAATAAGTAAGAAAAGCACATATATGTTGTCCCTGGAAGGCGAACGCATAGAATAACAGGAAAATTATACAAGAACAAAGCATAGAAGCAGATTAATTATATGGAACCAAAAATTGAATCATTGCAGATCAGATTACACATGAACAAAATGTAGAAGCAGATTATATGGAACCAAAAACCAAATCATTACGGAGCACATAATCGGAGCACATAATAATACATGAAGAGGAAGAAGCAACTATACAGGCCAAAACTGGACAAACCACAAACAACAACAGCACAACGGCAGAAGTAGCCCTATTTGCATCATGTTGAACAGAACAAGCAGCCATATATGCATCGCAAACAAAGAACACTCGACATCCAACATCTGAAGACATTGCAATGATTTCTAAGAACATATGGCATACTAGTTTCCGCAAAGAGCGTAAGCAAACATTATACAATATCATTTGCATCACATCAACCAAATTATTCAAGCAGCACAACATGCACATGAACAAAGACAGATTCTGGGTCTTGTTTGATTCACCTAGTTGATGGGGGCGGCAGAGTGGGAGACGAGCTCGATGTCGTTCCCATCGAGGACGATCTCATCCTTGACCTTCTCGGAATGCAGCTCCGCTAGATGCGGCAGCAACACCTCCAACAACCACAACAACAGCAGCATCACGGATAATGACCTGCGTGACATTTCATATCATCATTGCAGAAGAAAAAATTAAGACACAAGCAGCAAACAAAGCTTCAGCATTACAGAATTATCATGTAACTGTTGAGCAGACAGGAATAAACAAAAACAATATCCTACCTATCTGTTATTTTTGTATGTGGATCCACTTACAGTAAACAAGGTAATACCAACACAGTGTTTTGTACAATAACAGGGACAACTTGGTATTACACAGAGAGCTCTATACATAGGTAAAAGTCCCAAATATTTACAGATCATATGATGCGTAGAGCATAGCATGGAAAATATGTAACAATGAACATGTTCATCTTCAATTGGTGTCTCATTCTAAATATTCATGCACATTTGGTATTGGGCATTTCAGGTACAGAACTTAAACCAATCTAATTCATATGCATATATCACATTTCATTGGTTACATTACTCTTCACATACTACATGGCGAGAGCCTGATTATGCACTACTCATCCATTCCATACAGATCAGTTAACTTGTACTTTCATGATATAGTTCACTACTCATCCATTCAAACACATGCATCAATACTTCTTATAAACAACTAATCCTAGTTGTAAGAATAGTAGTTGTGCGAATATACATGATTCGAGGAATAAAAGTGTTAATCAGTTTTGACTTCGAGATCATATTGAACACAAGTCATGCACATCAGTATCATCACCAAATATGTCTTGTACTAATAGTTAATAACACATAAAACTGAACTGCAACAAGAAGAATTGCATAAGACAAGCTTATATGTGAGTTGTGACCTAAACATAGGAACTAGAACTAAAATTCTCGACTAATCCAATGCCGTAATAGGCATTTTACCTCGCCCATGTCTGCGAGTAGGAGGTCTCCCTCCGTCTCCCGATCCAGAGCAAAATCTGCTAGAGGAAAACAAAAGTGAAGCGCTCAAGCAGAAACCTAATTGTAAACTGTGGACTGTGAGATGTCACAGCCGATCCAGTGGATTGTGAGATGTCAAGCAGTAAGCTGTCTAGCAGACAAGTTACAAAAATATCCATTGCATGGCCCAAATTTTTTTCCTAAATAAAAACACTAACCAACAAAAACCAAGAACACATCAATACATTCTGCAAAGATAGGATCATCTAGGCTCTAGTGATGTCTAACCTGTGCGTGATAGCATGATTTGTACTAGAACTTCCTACCTAATGAACTACAGGAATTTGGTAACTTATAAACCTGTCAATTATTACATGACACACTCATGTGTTCATGAAAAGTTACTGAACACAACCAACCAAAACCTGTCCATGTTGAGGACCAAGAAGTGATTACCTTCTTATGGAAGTATGGCAGCACAAGCTAAGCTGGCATAGCTAGGATGTTGTAGCGACTACAAAAGCCATAAATAGCTGGCGTAGCTCAATAGATAGATTGCTAGCCCAACAATCAACACTGTGAAAAAGGTACTGAAAGTAGCTATGTGCATCGGCCTCACCAAGTCTTATCATTAATTGGTTGCTTTTACAACAGTATTAGGTTGCCAAAACAACAACTCTAAGAGACTGATATTGTAAGTTCATTGGTTGGCTCACATGAGATTGACATTCACAAGCTATTTGCATTTTTATTCAGAACTGTGTAACACCATTTACATTACTTTCACAACCCAAAACAAGAAACTTTGGTGCATTGTAAAAAATATATGCACTGGTTTGTCACTTCAAAGGATCTTCCAGAATGAGTGTGTAGTGTTTCTCGTGAGCCATTACCATCTAGCTGACAACAACATGGACAGGATACTAATTACCTACCAAGACATGGGGAGGCATTAACTAAAGATAATAAATAGAAAATACAAAGTGGTGGTCGCCGTTGTAGTTACAAAGATCTATATAGACGGGGCAGATACACAGTTCACTGCACCACCATCCATACAGGCGGAGCACTAGGTAGCAGACGCACACCTGCAAGGTGAGAATCAGAGCGGCGTCAGCGGCCGTGCGCGTTTCAAAGAGTTGCCCAAACCTACTGTATGAAGCATTCGAATCGGATGGGATCCGGGGAAGGAGGAATTGCATGCTTACGGCATTGCGGAGCTCGGGTCCGAGCTGCTGGATGGCTAGGGCAAAGCTGCGGGAGACCCACTGGGGCGGGATCTGGCGCCTGATCCGCCCCGCCGCCAACTTGATCCTAAGCAGCGCCAGCATCTCCTCCGGCCGCCACAGCACCCCCATCGCCCCCGCACAAACCGAACCCTGATACGTCTCCAGCGTATCTATAATTTTTGATTGTTCCATGCTATTATATTATTTGTATTGGATGTTTAATGGAGTTTAATATGCTCCTTTATATTATTGTTGGGAATAACCTATTAACCGGAGGCCCAGTGCCAGTTCCTATTTTTTTGTGTGCCTATTTTAGTGTTTTACAGAAAAGGAATATCAAACGGAGTCCAAACGGAATGAAACATTTGCGAGGATCTTTCTTTGACCAAAAGCAATCCAGAAGACTTGGAGTAGAAGTCTGGGACTCCACAAGGAGGCCACGAGGCAGGAGGGCACGCCAAGGGGGGGTAGGCGTGCCCCCACCCTCATGGGCCCCTCGTAGCTCCACCGACATACTTGTTTCGCCTGTATATACATTTTTAACCTAGAAACATCAGGGGGAGCCACGAAAACACTTTTCCACCGCCACAATCTTCTGTACCCGTGAGATCCCATCTTGGGGCCTTTTTTGGCGATCTGCCGGAGGGGGAGTCGATCACGGAGGGCTTCTACGTCAACACCATTGCCTCTCCGATGAAGCGTGAGTAGTTTACCACAGACCTTCGGGTCCATAGTTATTAGCTAGATGGCCTCTTCTCTCTCTTTGATTCTCAATACAAAGTTCTCCACGATGTTCTTGGAGATCTATTCGATGTAATATTCTTTTGCAGGGTGTTTGTCGAGATCCAATGAATTGTATTTATGAACTTGATTATATATGGATATTATTTGGTTCTTCTCTGAATTCTTATATGCATGATTTGATATCTTTGCAAGTCTCTTCGAATTATCGGTTTAGTTTGGCATACTAGATTGATCTTTCTTGCAATGGGAGAAGTGCTTAGCTTTGGGTTCAATCTTGCGGGTCCTTTCCCAGTGACAGTAGGGGCAACAAGGCACATATTGTATTGTTGCCATCGAGGATAAAAAGATGGGGTTTATATCATATTGCTTGAGTTTATCCCTCTACATCATGTCATCTTGCTTAATGCGTTACTCCGTTCTTTTACACTTAATACTTAGATGCATGCTGGATAGCCGTCGATGTGTGGAGTAATATTAGTAGATGCAGAATCATTTCGGTCTACTTGACATGGACGTGATGCCTATGTTCATGATCATTGCCTTAGATGTCTTCATAATTATGCACTTTTCTATCAATTGCTCGGCAGTAATTTGTTCACCCACCGTAATACATACTATCTTGAGAGAAGCCAGTAGTGAAACCTATGGCCCCGGGTCTCTTTCTTATTATATTTCATCTCTTTTGTTTACATCGCGTCTCATTTACTATTTTGCAATCTTTACTTTCCAATCTATACAACAAAAATACCAAAAATATTTACTTTACTATCTTTATTAGATCTCACTTTTTCGAGTGGTCGTGAAGGGATTGACAACCCCTTTATTACATTGGTTGTGAGGTTCTTGATTGTTTGTGCAGGTACTAGGTGACTTGTGCGTCGTCTCCTACTGGATTGACACATTGGTTCTCAAAAACTGAGGGAATCACTTACGTTACTTTGCTACATCACCCTTTCCTCTTCATGGGAAAACCAACGCATGCTCAAGAGGTAGCAAGACGGATTTCTGGTGCCATTGCTGGGGAGATCTACGCCAAGTCAAGACATACCAAGTACCCATCATAAACTCTTCTCCCTCGCATTACATTATTTGCCATTCGCCTCTCATTTTCCTCTCCCCCACTTCTAAAACAATTTTTGAAAACCTTTGCCTTTTCTTCACCCCTCTTCCGTTCGTCTCTTTTCGCTTGCTTCTTGTGTGCTCGTTCGTTAGTGCGGTTTGTTGCCATCATGTTTGAAACTGGGGAGGTTATCATTGAAAATCTTGAAGAAGCTCTTGAGAATTGTTCTTCGAATCGTGATACTGAAACTCCACCTAATTATAAAACAACAATCTTTCGTGTGGGGGATGGTAGAAAAAAGTATTATCCAGGAATTCTTTGATTGCACAGGATCCATGCCTATTAATAAAAAATATATTCTTCTTGAGACCAACTGTTATGCGGATGCCATTGTTATGCTTGTTGAGAAATTAGAAAGAAAATTTGTGCACATCCATCCTGCCTTGCAAAACGTGTTTTATGAACTCCCCAACATCAACCACCCTATAGGTAAAAAGATTGCCACTATTATCCTTATGCGTGAATTCGATTTTATAATACAAGAAGGTAGGGATATTTTTGCTTTCTATAAAAAAGATGTTGAACACCCTCCTATTATAGATATTTTGTATGATAAAGAAACCATGCGTAATTTGGAAGCTAAAGATTATCAATCTTACAGTAAAAATCTTAAAACGAGAGTTCCTCATGCTGAAATATCTCAATCTTTGTATCTTGAAGCTTTTGAGGAGTTTGACTGGATTACTAGAGGAATTCATGTAGGGTTTAATAGGGATTGGTTGAATAAAATGATGACAGAACGCATTAGGAATGAACTACGTATTTTATATGATGATATATATGGTGATGATCTTGACTATGGGTTTATGAATGTTAAAATTACAAATCAAAGCCCTTTCCATGATTTAAGTTATTCTTCTAGAAGGGAAATAAGGGAAGGTATAGATTTATTACGACGAGTTTTGGAGGATTTGATCAGGAAAGAATTGCATACCGAAGATGGCAATACCTATATTTATTCTTGTTTTTATGCCTAGCTAGGGGCGTTAAACGATAGCGCTTGTTGGGAGGCAACCCAATTTTATTTTATTTTCTTTGCTTTTTGCTCCATTTTAGTAATAAATAATTCATCTAGATTCTGTTTAGATGTGGTTTTATGTTTTGATTAGTGTTTGTGCCAAGTAGAACCTTTGGGAAGACTTGGGTGAATTCTTTGTGATCTTGCTGTAAAAAACAGAAACTTTTCCGCTCACGAGAATAGATGTCATTTTTCACTGGAGAGTGATTTTAGGTTGATTATTTTTGCAGATGATTAATAGAGAAATTACGCACGTCCACCAGTTTATCTAAGATTTTTAGAGTTACATAAGTATTCGAAAGTTGCAGATTACTACAGACTGTTCTGTTTTCTACAGATTCTGTTTTTCGCGTGTTGTTTGCTTATTTTGATGAATCTATGAGTAGTATCGGGGGGTATGAACCATAGAGAAGTTGAAATACAGTAGGTTTTAAACCAATATAAATAAATAATGAGTTTATTACAGTACCTTAAAGTGGTGGTTTGTTTTCTTATACTAACGGAGCTCATGAGATTTTCTGTTGAAGTTTTGTGTTGTGAAGTTGTCAAGTTTTTGGGTAAAGATTTGATGGATTTTGGAATAAGGAGTGGAAAGAGCCTAAGCTTGGGGATTACCAAGGCACCCCAAGATAATTCAAGGACAATCAAAAGCCTAAGCTTGGGGATGCCCCGGAAGGCATCCCCTCTTTCGTCTTCGTCTATCGGTAACATTACTTGAGCCTATATTTTTATTCACCACATGATATGTGTTTTGCTTGGAGCGTCTTGTATGATTTGAGTCTGTGCTTTTTAGTCTACCACAATCATCCTTGCTGTACACACCTTTTTGGAGAGACACGCATGAATCGGAATTTATTAGAATACTCTATGTGCTTCACTTATATCTTTTGAGCTAGATAATATTGCTCTAGTGCTTCACTTATATCTTTTTAGAGCACGGTGGTGGTTTTATTTTATAGAAATTATTGATCTCTCATGCTTCACTTATATTATTTTGAGTTTCTTTTAGAACATCATGGTAATTTGCTTTGGTTATAAAATTAGTCCTAACATGATGGGCACCCAAGATGGGTATAATAAAAACTTTCATATAAAGTGCATCGAATACTATGAGAAGTTTGATTTGTTATGATTGTTGAGATATGGAGATGGTGATATTAGAGTCATGCTAGTTGAGTAATTGTGAATTTGAGAAATACTTGTGTTAAAGTTTGTGATTCCCGTAGCATGCATGTATGGTGAACCGTTATGTGATGAAGTTGGAGCATGATTTATTTATTGATTGTCTTCCTTATGAGTGGCGGTTGGGGACGAGCGGTGGTCTTTCCCTACCAATTTATCCCCCTAGGAGCATGCGCGTAGTACTTCGTTTCGATAACTAATAAATTTTTGCAATAAGTATGTGAGTTCTTTATGACTAATGTTGAGTCCATGGATTATACGCACTCTCACCCTTCCACCATTACTAGCCTCTCTAATGCCGCGCAACTTTCGCCGGTACCATACACCCACCATATACCTTCCTCAAAACATCCACCATACCTACCTATTATGGTATTTCCATAGCCATTCCGAGATATATTTCCATGCAACTTTCCACCGTTCCGTTTATTATGACACGCTCCATCGTTGTCATATTGCTAGAATGATCACGTAGTTGACATCGTAATTGTGGCAAAGCCACCGTTCATAATTTTTCATACATGTCACTCTTAAATCATTGCACATCCCGGTACACCGCCGGAGGCATTCAAGTAGTCATATTTTGTTCTAAGTATCGAGTTGTAAGTAAATAAAAGTGTGATGATCTTCATTATTAGAGCATTGTCCCAATGAGGAAATGACGATGGAGACTATGATTCCCCCCCAAGTCGAGATGAGACTCCGGACTAAATAAAAAAAAGAGGACATAAAAAAAAGAGAAAGGCCCAAATAAAAAAATTGAGAGAAAAAGAGAGAAGGACAATGCTACTGTCCTTTTACCACACTTGTGATTCAAAGTAGCACCATGATCTTCATGATAGAGAGTCTCCTATGTTGTCACTTTCATATACTAGTGGGAATTTTTCATTACAGAACTTGGCTTGTATATTCCAATGATGGGCTTCCTCAAAAGTTCCCTAGGTCTTCGTGAGCAAGCAAGTTAGATGCACACCCACTTAGTTTTCTTGTTGAGCTTTCATACACTTATAGCTCTAGTGCATCTGTTGCATGGCAATCCCTACTCACTCACATTGATATCTATTGATGGGCTTCTCCATAGCCCGTTGATACGCCTAGTTGATGTGAGACTATCTTCTCCTTTTTTGTGTTCTCCACAACCACCATTCTATTCCACCTATAGTGCTATGTCCATGGCTCACACTCATGTATTGCGTGAAGATTGAAAAAATTTGAGAACATCAAAAGTATGAAACAGTTGCTTGGCTTGTCATCGGGGTTGTGCATGATTAAATACTTTGTGTGATGAGGATAGAGCATAACCAGACTGTATGATTTTGTAGAGATAACTTTCTTTGGCCATGTTATTTTGGGTAGACATGATTGCTTTCTTAGTATGCTTAAAGTATTATTATTTTTATGTCAATATTAAACCTTTTTCTTGAATCTTTTGGATCTGAACATTCATGCCACGATAAACAAAATTACATTGATAAATATGTTAGGTAGCATTCCACATTAAAAATTCTGTTTTTATCATTTACCTACTCGAGGACGACCAGGAACTAAGCTTGGGGGTGCTTGATACATCTCCAACGTATCTATAATTTTTGATTGTTCCATGCTATTATATTATTTGTTTTGGATGTTTAATGGGCTTTAATATGCTCTTTTATATTATTTTTGGGACTAACCTATTAACAGGAGGCCCAGTGCCAGTTTTTATTTTTTTTGTTGCCTATTTTAGTGTTTTACAGAAAAGGAATATCAGCCAGAGTCCAAACGGAATGAAATCTTTGCGGGGATCTTTCTTGGAACAAAAGCAATCCAGAAGACTTGGAGTAGAAGTCCGGGACTCCACGAGGAGGCCACAAGGTAGGAGGGCACGCCTAGGGGGGTAGGCGCGCCCCCCACCCTCGTGGGCCCCTCGTAGCTCCACCGACGTACTTTTCGCCTATATATACTCTTATACCCTAGAAACATCGAGGGGAGCCACGAAAACACTTTTCCACCGCCGCAACCTTCTATACCCGCGAGATCCCATCTTGGGGTCTTTTCCGCCGATCTACCAGAGGTGGAATTGATCACGGATCACTTCTACATCAACACCATTGCCTCTCCGATGAAGCGTGAGTTGTTTACCATAGACCTTCGGGTCCATAGTTATTAGCTAGATGGCTTCTTCTCTCTCTTTGATTCTGAATACAAAGTTCTCCTCGATGTTCTTGGAGCTCTATTCGATGTAATATTCCTTTGCGGTGTGTTTGTCGAGATTCGATGAATTGTGGATTTATGAACTTGATTATCTATGAATATTATTTGGTTCTTCTCTGAATTCTTATGTGCATGATTTGATATCTTTGCAAGTCTCTTCGAATTAACAGTTTAGTTTGGCCTACTAGACTGACCTTTCTTGCAATGGGAGAAGTGCTTAGCTTTGGGTTCAATCTTGCAGTGTCCTTTCCCAGTGACAGTAGGGGCAGCAAGGCACGTATTGTATTGTTGCCATCGAGGATAAAAAGATGGGGTTTATATAATATTGCTTGAGTTTATCCCTCAACATCATGTCATCTTGCTTGATGTGTTACTTTGTTCTTTTGAACTTAATACTCTAGAAGCATGCTGGATAGCGGTCGAGTGTGGAGTAATAGTAGTAGATGCAGAATCGTTTCGGTCTACTTGACACGGACGTGGTGCCTATGTTCATGATCATTGCCTTAGATGTCTTCATAATTATCCGCTTTTCTATCAATTGCTCGGCAGTAATTTGTTTACCCACGGTAATACATGCTATCTTGAGAGAAGCCACTAGTGAAACCTATGCTATCATGCAAGGTTCTTGATAGTTTGTGCAGGTACTAGGTGACTTGTGCGTCATCTCCTACTGGATTTATACCTTGGTTCTAAAAAACAGAGGGAAATACTTACGTTACTTTGCTGCATCACCCTTTCTGCTTCAAGGGAAAACAAACGCATGCTCAAGAGGTAGCAAACCCTAAATCAAATATCCGCTCCCTCTTTAGGCCCGCACCAACAGGGATCTCCAGCGGCAGCCGCTCGATCTGAAGGAAATATGCCCTAGAGGCAATAATAAAGTTTTTTATTTATATTTCCTTATATCATGATAAATGTTTATTATTCATACTAGAATTGTATTAACCGAAAACTTGATACATGTGTGGATACATAGACAATGTCCCTAGTAAGCCTCTACTAGACTAGCTCGTTGATCAAAGATGTTTAAGTTTCCCAACCATAGACATGTGTTGTCATTTGATTAACGAGATCACATCATTAGGAGAATGATGTGATGGACAAGACCCACCCGTTAGCTTAGCATAATAATCGTTAAGTTTTATTGCTACTGCTTTCTTCATGACTTATACATATTCCTTTGACTATGAGATTGTGCAACTCCCGGATACCGGAGGAATACCTTGTGTGCTATCAAACGTCACAACGTAACTGGGTGATTATAAAGATGCTCTACAGGTGTCTCCGGAGGTGTTTGTTGGGTTGGCATAGATTGAGATTAGGATTTGTCACTCTGAGTATTAGAGAGGTATCTCTGGGCCCTCTCGGTAACGCACATCATGATAAGCCTTGCAAGCAATGTGACTAATGAGGTAGTTAAGAGATGATGCATTACGGGACGAGTAAAGCGACTTGTTGGTAACGAGATTGAACTAGGTATGAGGACACCGACGATCGAATCTCGGGCAAGTAACATACCGGTGACAAAGGGAATGACGTATGTTGTTATGCAGTTTGGCCGATAAAGATCTTCGTAGAATATGTAGGAGCCAATATGAGCATCCATGTTCCGCTATTGGTTATTGACTGAAGATGTGTCTCGGTCATGTCTACATAGTTCTCGAACCCGTAGGGTCCGCACGCTTAATGTTCGATGACGATTTGTATTATGAGTTATGTGTTTTGGTGACCGAAGTTTGTTCGGAGTCCCGGATGAGATCACGGACATAACGAGGTGTCTCGAAATGGTCGAGAGGTAAGGATTGATATATTTGAAGGTAGTATTCGGACACCGGAAGGGTTCCGTAGTGTATCGGGTACATACCGGAGTACCGGAGGGGTTACCGGAACCCCCCAAGGAAAGATATTGGCCATGCGGGCCATAGGAGGGTGGCTAACCAGCCCACAAGGGGTTGGTGCACCCCCCCCCCCCACAAGGCAGGAGGCCGAATTGGAGTAGGGGAGGGGGCTGCGCCCCTCTTTCCTTCTCCTCCTCCCACTCCTTCCCCATCTTCCCCTCCGTGAGAAGGAAAAGAGGGGGCCGAATCCTACTAGGAGTGGAGTCCTAGTAGGACACCCCCCCATGGCACGCCCCTCATGGCCGGCCACCTCTTCCTCCCCTCCTTTATATACGGAGGCAGGGGGCACCCCAAAGCACAACAATTGTTTCTTAGCCATGTGCGGTGCCCCCCTTCACAATTTACTCCTCCGGACATAGTGTCGTAGTACTTAGGCGAAGCCCTGCGCGGATCACATCACCAACACCTTCGCCGCGCCATTGTGCTGACAGAACTCTCCCTTGACCCTCTACTATATCAAGAGTTCGAGGGACGTCATCGAGCTGAATGTGTGCTGAACTCGGGGGCGCCGTATGTTCGGTGCTTGATCGGTTGGATCACGCAGACATTCGACTA
This sequence comes from Triticum dicoccoides, assembly GCF_002162155.2. Lineage (NCBI taxonomy): Eukaryota > Viridiplantae > Streptophyta > Magnoliopsida > Poales > Poaceae > Triticum > Triticum dicoccoides. Next base: position 774,851,906 of record NC_041393.1, read on the forward strand.
CATCAACCGAGTTAAGCTAACGCTTCCGCTTTTGGTCTACAAGGGTACGTGGACATACTCTCCCCTCTCGTTGTTATGCATCTCCTAGATAGATCTTGCGTGATTGTAGGAATTTTTTTTGAAATTGCATGCTACGTTCACCAACAGTGGCATCCGAGCCAGGTCTATGGATAGATGATATGCACGATTAGATCACAAAGAGTTGTGGGCGATAATAGTCATACTGCTTACCACCAACGACTTACATTGATTCGGCGGTATTGTTCGATAAAGCGGCCCAGACCGACATTACATGACCGCATTCAAGAGATTGGTTCTACCTACGTGCTTCGCCCACAGGTGGCTGGCGGGTGTCTGTTTCTCCAACTTTAGAATTGAGTTTGACTACGGCCGGTCCTTGTTGAGGGTTAAAACAGCACACTTGAAGAAAAATCATTGTGGTTTTGATGCGTAGGTAAGAACGTTTCTTGCTAGAAGCCCGTAGCAGCCACGTAAAACTTGCAACAACAATGTAGAGGACGTCTAACTTATTTTTGCAGGGCATGTTGTGATGTGATATGGTCAAGACATGATGAGATATAAATTGTTGTATGAGATGATCATGTTTTTTAGAAATTATCGACAACTGGCAGGAGCCTTATGGTTGTCGCTTTATTGCATGAAATGCAATCACCACGTAATTGCTTTACATTATCACTAAGTGGCAGTGATAGTCGTGGAAGCAATAGTTGGCGAGATGACAATGACGCTACGATGAAGATCAAGGTGTCAAGCCGGTGACGATGGAGATCATGACGGTGCTTTGGAGATAGAGATCAAAGGCACAAGATGATGATGGCCATATCATGTCACATATTATGATTGCATGTGATGTTTATCTTTTTATGCATCTTATTTTGCTTAGTACAGCAGTAGCATTATAAGATGATACCTCACTAAATTTCAAGGTACAAGTGTTCTCCCTGAGTATGCACGGTTGCTACAGTTCGTCGTGCTGAGACACCACGTGATGATCGGGTGTGATAAGCTATATGTTCACATACAATGGGTGCAAGACAGTTTTTCACGTGCATAATACTCAGGTTAAACTTGACGAGCCTGGCATATGCAGATATGGCCTCGGAACACCGAGACCGAAAGGTCGAACGTGAATCATATAGTAGATATGATCAACATAGAGATGTTCATCATTGAAAACTCCATCTCACGTGATGATCGGACATGGTTTAGTTTATATGGACCACGTTATCGTTTAGATGACTCGAGGGATGTCTATCTAAGTGGGAGATCTTAAGTAATATGATTAATTGAACTTTAATTTAACATGAACTTAGCCCTGATAGTATTTGCATATATATGTTGTAGATCAATAGCTCGCGTATAGCTCCCCTATTTATTTTTGATATGTTCCTAGAGAAAACTAAGTTGAAAGATGATAGTAGCAATGATGCGGATTGTGTCCGTGATCTGAGGATTATATTCATGGCTGCGCAGAAGTATTATGTCCTTGATGCACGCTAGGTGACAGACCTATTGGAGGAGAAGATGTAGACGTTATGAACGTTTGACAAGCTCGGTATGATGACTATTTGATAGTTTAGTGCACCATGCTTTACGGCTTAGAACCAGGACTTCAAAGACGTTTTGAACATCATGGAGCATATGAGATGTTCAAAGAGTTGAAAATGATATTTCAGACTCATGCTCGTGCTAAGAGGTATGAGACCTCTGACAAGTTCTTTGCCTACAAGATGGAGGAGAATAGCTTAGCTAGTGAGCATGTGCTCAAAATGTCTTGGTACTACAATCGCTTGGATCAAGTGAGAGTTAATCTTCCAGATAAGATAGTGATTAATAAAGTTCTCTAGTCACTATCACCAAGTTACTAGAACTTCGTGATGAACTATAATATGCAAGGGATGAAGAAAACGATTCCCAAGCTTTTCACGATGCTGAAATCAGCGAAGGTAGAAATCAAGAAATAGCATCAAGTGTTGATGGTTAACAAGACCACTAGTTTCAAGAAAAAGGGGCAAAGGGAAAGAAAGGGAACTTCCCAAGCTCTTCAAGAAGAATGGCAAGCAAGTTGTCACTCTCGTGAAGAAGCCCAAAGCTGGACCTAAGTCTGAAACTGAGTGCTTCTACTGCAAAGGAAGTGTTATTGATGTGTACCTTACTAGTGTTTATAGCAACCCCCCGGTATTTGATACTAGTTCAGTTGCTAAGAGTAGTAACTCGAAATAGGAGTTGCAAAATAAACAGAGACTAGTTAAGGGCGAGGTGACTATATGTGTTGGAAGTGATTCCAAGGTTGATAAGATCACCATCGCACACTCCCTTTACCTTTGGAATTAGTGTTGAACCTAAAATAATTGTTATTTGGTGTTTGCATTGAGCATGAATATGATTGGATCATGTTTATTGCAATACAGTTATTCATTTAAGTCAAAGAATATTTGTTGTTCTATTTACATGAATAAAACCTTCTATGGTCATACACTCAATATAAATGGTTTATTGGATCTCGATCGTGGTGATACACATATTCATAATATTGATGCCAAAAGATGGAAAGTTGATAATGATAGTGCAACATATTTGTGGAACTGTCGTTTAGGTCATATTGGTGTAAAGCGCATGAAGAAACTCCATGCGGATGGACTTTTGCAATCACTTGATTATGAATCATTTGATGCTTGCAAAGCATGCCTCATGGGCAAGATGACTAAAACTCTGTTCTCCGGAACAATGGAGTGAGCTACTAACTTATTGGAAATAATACATACCGATGTATGCGGTCCGATGAGTGTGAGGCTCGCAGCGGGTATCGTTATTTTCTAGCCTTCATGGATGATTTTAGCAGATATGAGTATATCTACTTAATGAAACACAAGTCTGAAAAATTTAAAAAGTTCAAATGACACCATGCTATTTTTCATTGTTTCGAAGTTCGTTTGCATTTTTCAGAATTAAAAAACAAAAAATCCATGCATGGTCAGGGTTGTGTCTTGGCATTGGAGCTCCATGTTTTGTGTTTGGTCCTAGAGGGACGACGCCATGTACACTTACGATGACAAAGTTGCGACTATTTAAGATAAAATTGTGACACATACAAAGTCATCACTACAAACTCATCACTTGTATGGAACTTTTGTTGTAACCGAATTTTTCTGTACTAGTGGAAGAAACCGAAATTTGGGTTTTTTGGGTCTCGGTATTCGGTTCGTTGGATTTTATGCCCACCCCGAAAGAAATAATGTAGATTTTTTTAGGATTGAAATTATGTAGATTTTTTTTATCATGGTGGCCATTGAATTAAATTAATAGATAAGGACCTAAGAATGTTTACTGTAATATATGACTATAATTTCTACGATTTTTATGCCTAAAGTTCTCGCCCCCCTCATCCCCATTTCCTGGCTCTGTCCCTGTCTCTATACAGTCGTCACTTACACATACACTTGTGACAACATATAATTTCCCACTAATGTTAGATAAACCAGTGACATCACTCCAGTTCTTCACCACTAAATCGTCACTAGTGGCCACTTGTGGCGAAAAGGGGTTTGGGCACTATTTACTTGTGACGGAGCGAGGACTAGATGGTTTTGTCACTACAGACAAAGCATTTGTGAGTAAATGGACATTCATCACTAAAGTTTGTCACAAAAAGTCATATCTGGCGTAGCGAGGACAGACACTATCTATGGACACCCGCAAAAAAAAACTATCTATGGAGGCATTGCTGCACAAGACATAGTGCACAACAGAAGCATCTATGGACAAGGCGTTACCAGCAGGAGAGCCCGATGATGCGGGAGAGCGGTTCGACTTACTGGACTTCGTGGGCTAGATAGGCCATTGTTGCCTAACGTGAGGTGACACATGGGCTTAAACAACCACTATGAAAATATGTTCTTAGGCTAAGAGAACTGATGCAAGAAAGATGTTAAAATCCAATAATAATGATTTTTTTCGTCTGATTGTATTTACATATGAAACTTGTAGCAAGAGAGGAACTAAGTGCCAGAATAGACGTTGTATTCTAATTAAGAGGTAAACCATGCGGAATAATATCCAGCAGAATAGGAATACAAAGAGGGCACCAACTATAAAAGCTAAGTTGAAGCAACAACACAGAGATGATCCATAGGAACTAATTAAACTCAATAAGATGACATCTACATAAGCATTTTATGCAGAAAATTGGAGAGTACACTCCTGCACACGCAGATACATGAATACAGCCATTGTTTGTTTCTAACAAATGAGCCATATCTACCGCCTGAACAAAACCAATAAAAATGAAAAAAGAACATTATTTAACACATACATAAACATTAGAGATCACCATGGATATGAACTGTTTTGCAGATGTGATATTTTAAGGAAGCTTGTGGTCTCACGACTTGTTGGGCATGACGGCGTATGCGGTCTGCAACAGGGTAGCAATGAGTAGAATGGTGGCTGCTGCGAGGGAGATGAATGCCCAGGGGTTTCTGAAGTAGGTACTCATTAGGGTGGCCCGCCACTCGTGCCATGGCTCGCTACGGTAGGCATTCACCTTTGACACCACAGTATGGAGAGCATGCCCTCCGCCAAGAAGTTGGCCTCTATTCAGTGTACCGTTAAACAGTTTCGCCACCTTCTTGTCGCAACCTAGAAAATTTTTGAGGATCCCACTGGACCTCAGCAGCGCCACGTCCTTGGCCGAGATGATCATGTCATCCATGAACAACACATAGGCCGTCACGAGGTCGGTAACATCGAAATGCAGCCGCTCGAATGCCATCAGGTTGAGGCACACGCACTCAGTTTCGTCGGTCATGTCGATCTCTGGCAAAGTCAGCACGCCGCCCTTGAAGTTAATGTCCAGCAGGTTGTTCCTCTCACTCTTCCTGAATTTGATTCCAGCCTGGTGGATTTCCAACGCTGAGGGCATTGCTTCATACTTGTAGTCCTTCGGTTCTTTGGTATCTTCGTTGTAGGTGAGGCTTGCACGATAGAGTAGCAAAAAAATAATCAGAAATTTATGTAGCATTGTAACTTCGATTATGACAAAATATTCAAGGTGTCTGAAAATTTTGGTGGCCAAACGGCATTGGATGAGCCGGATATAAAAAAAAAAGTTCCAGACAATCAGTGCACAGAAGTTTTGAGCACTAATTTTTATTTTTGTATGGAGCTCGTCAGATGTCATTCGGCCACAAAATTTTGCAAACACCCAAAATATTTTGTTATATCAAAGCCACAAATTATAAGATTATTTAATTTTCCAATAATTTTTTTTTACTGTTCATTGAGGGTGTAGCTACATCCTACTTCAGAATATCCACACTCAGTGAAGGGATAAGTAGTGAGCACATGCAAAAAGTAAAGCTCACGGTTTAAGATCAATATTGTTGGCAAGAAAGAAAAAAAATAGGGTTACAGATATTGTATCGTGACTTTCATAAGGAAACTCTATCGAGAGGATGTAGAGGATGTAGATAGAGATATACTGGGATTGGAAACAACTGTAGTGAAGTGGAGTACCTGCAGATAGAGAGGATGTAGAAGTCCCAAGATCTTCTTGAGAACAAGCAGAGGCAACTGATTCTCAATTAGTAGCATGTCCGACCAGATAGTATTGCCTATTTGAAATCTGCCGTTCCTGCTGAAGACGGGATCATGCCACTCGTAATCCGAGAAAGGATGGCAAATAAACTCCAGCAGGAAGCAGCCGTCCGTGAGCATCATGTCGACAAAGCTCCGCCTGTCGTTCCGCCATTTGACATGGAGGTCCTTGCCGTATGCTGCCTGGAGCTCCTCGGCCACGTCATCGATGGCAGAGATGAAATCCTGGAGCGGACTCTCGCTCCGCTTGATGAGGTGCACCAACGCGCGGCGCTTGTGCTCCTCCATGGGCAGCAGGATGGGGTCGCCATGGTGGAAGGGGCCCAGAGACACCAGCTGCGGCTGGTACGCCTTGCTGTTGGTGCCCTTGAGCCACTCCGGAACCAGGTAGATGGATTGCGCCTTCCATCGTTGTTCCTCCATGCTCCTGCTGCCTGCATTGTCATCTGCCAGCATCTTCTCCACGTCCACCACCCAGCTAGAGAGATGCTTCTCCTCGCCAGTCACGCTCACCCACTCCTGTCCCATCGCCATTTGGTGGCTCTCTTGTAACTGACTCCTTATCCTTACAAAGCCTTCTCTCTTGGGTTCCTTCTCTATATATAGACAGAACGGCAAGTACGTCAGTGCATTCTCGTATAGCTTCCTAAAGCTCAAATGGAAGGAAGTTTCCCAACATATATAATCACAAGGGACATAAATATGTCACCACACATTTGCGCTGGCTACCGTGCTAGTTTCATGAAGAGCCAACATGACTGATATGGTTCAGCCCTTTTATAAATACCTGCTGAATCAGCTCAGGGAGCATGCACGCAACTGAATCCCGGTGAAGATCCAGGAGGATGGGGCTTCCCGTTGTTTAGGGAAGAAAGGGTCACCAACTAACTCATAATCGTCGGTGGGAAGTACCTTTGCTGCCTTAAACTTTTTTGCGCCCTTTCCAAGGACAGAGATAAGCAGTATGACAGCGCAAAAGCGAAAAAATTGCACCATCAGAACATGCCGGGAGTAAGCAGGAGCGCGTTTGGTTGGTGATCTATGTAAGTACTATGGATCAGATCTGGTTCAACGTTCATGAAGATAAAACATACTCTAACACATGACCATGCTGGCCATAATGCAATTACACAAGATCTGGTTCACCCGGCCACCACACAGCCACTCTCCCATACAAATGCATGGTCAAGCCACTAACTGCTTGACCCACTAATCACTCCACTTGCACGTTAGCCACTACCTAGTCCACACATGCAGACCACTAAAAGCTCCTAGGGCATGCCGCAACCGCTTAACTCTAACAATGCCTTCCTTGAGAACTGCTAATGGTTAGGTCTAGTTTATTACTCTACCTTACCTGGGGCAGGCATGAAGGGGATCGATGCGAGATAGAAAGGAGGGGATCGATCCAGCAGACGCGGTGATCGATCTACGGAGGAGAAAGGTTGAGAGTGTGGGGGGGCTGGTCGACGGTCAGGGGGTTCGAAATGAGCGAGCCGTTGGAGACAGGAGCGGGCGAATGGGCGTGCGCGGTGCGCGCGCCGGCGGGGCCGGCGTCGGATTCCGGCTAGCAGCTGGTGCGTAGGGGCTCGGGGAGCTCGCCGGGGCGTGGCCCGCAAGCCCCGGCCCCGGAGTCGCCGGCGGGCAGGGCGGCACGGCCGGGGGGCAGCCGCTTTTGGGCCCTTGCGGGGTCGGAGTCGGAGGCGGAGGCGGAGTCGGAGGCGGAGTCGGAGAGCGAGTCGGCTGAGCGCGCTGCGAGGGGCCGTAGGGCGGCGCCGGCGGGTCCAACGATTGGCGACTTTGTGGCGTTCGCTGCGAGGGAGCAGCCTGGGGCTGCGCGGCGGCGGCGTAGGTTCGCGCCGGGAGGCAGGGGCCACCGGGCGTTGGCTGCGCGCGTTTGGAAACCGGCGACGCCGCCAAGTGGAAACGCTGCGGCGGTGGCAGCCGGGGCCATTCGGTCCAAATTGGCGGGGTTGCTGGTTGGCGCAGGGGAGGCGTCGGCGGCGGCGGCAGGCGAGCAGGAGTGGCCGCGTCTGGCCTGCTCCCCCACCCCCGGCTGCACGGTGGCGGTGGCGGCGGCGACGCCGGCGGCGGGGACCGGGGCAGGCGCGTCCCTGGCGATGGAACCTAGGGTTGCGGGTACCGGTAGCCGGGCCGTCGTGGGCCCTGGTGGGGCGGGGCCCGTTTCGGCTTGCGTGAGAAGGCGAAGAGGGAGATGCGCGGCAGAGGAGATGACAGAGGCGAGAGGGTGCTTCGTGCGGCGCGGGAGGAGCGTGGCACGCAGGCGGAGCCACAGGGTCGCGAGGGGGATTGGGGTCCTCCTCCGCCATGGTGGATCCAGCAACAACAAGAAAAGAAGCAGAGGAAGAAGGCCGCGCAGCAGCGTCGGGAGCTGGAGCGCAAGGCGGTGGCGCACCCCTTGTGCGGTGGGGGTCATGGGGATCCCCTGGCACAGCAGCAGCGGGCATCGGCTGAGACGCGCGGGGGGCGCCGATCCTGACAACAAAGGGAACGGCGGGGGAGCCAATCCCGGTGGAAGATGTGCCGGAGGTGGAGTGCTTCAAGTGCGGCAGACTTGGACACTACCAATCCAAGTGCACTTTCAAGCCACTTTGTGTGCTGTGCAAGGAGGAGGGCCATGCCTCCGCTGCTTGCCCTTCGCGTGGCAAGGCGGTCAAGCTTCAGATTATGGGGAGTGCTATTACGGGAGAGGGCTTCTTTTGCCTTGAATTTGCTGAAGATGCGGAGGAGGAACGGCCGGTGGACCAGAAGGTGGCTAATGCGGCAATCCTCTCGGCGGATCCGGGCAAACTTAACCTGAAGATTCTGAAACAGGAACTCAAGAACATCGTCACGAGTAATTGGGACTGGCAGGTTACGCAGGTGGGCGACGATGACTTCCTGGTGGTGTTCCCCTCTGCGGATCTTCTGCACATGGCCAAGTCAAGTGGAAAACTTTTCCTTCCCTCTCATGACATAACCGCAAGGGTGCGGGACAGACTGTATGAGGTGATCCAACCGATGAGCATGCCGGAAGTGTGGGTTAAGCTTCATGGCATTCCACAAAAACACCGCAGGGAGGATAGGGTCAAGGAGGGCTTTAAGATGCTGGGGCGCCCAATTGTGGTGGATGAACTGTCACTTATCCGGTTGGGGCCAGTCAGGATGAAACTTGCTTGCAAGGCACCAGAGAAGTTGAATGGCACGATGGAAGTTTGGTTTAACCATGAAGGTTACCAAGTTAAGGTCGAGGTGGAGCGGCCGAACCCGCGTAGGGGCGTGGGTGGAGCGGGGTCGGGTGTGGGGGGCTCGGGCTCGGGCTCGGGCACGCCCCAGCCTCCACCCCCACCAAAAGAGGGGGCCACGGATCCGGCGGGCCCTTGTGTTGACAAAGGCAGGGCAGAGGCTGGGCAGGGCTCTGGGCAGCAGCGTTTGGATGTGGTTATGGGAGGGGAAGAAGAGGATCTCGAAGACAATATGCTGGACACCTCCATTGACACAGAGACTTGGAACCAGTTGGGCGTGATGGAAGGGCAGGCGATGGTGGTGGCGACCCAGGACACGGCAGTTAGCGGCCCGCACCTGGCGCGTGACTTGGCAGGTGCCTTTGACGAGTATGGATCCAACTTACCGCAGCTGCTTCCTTCGCCTCGCCCCTCTTTGGCCCTGGCGTCGGGGACGGTGGTTGGCGCAGGGCTGGAGGGGGGAGGACTGCAATTCCATCCTCTCCGTTGGCGGCGCAGGACGGGGCTGCTGAGCTCAACAAGGTTGGCACCACTCCTGGCTCCGGAAAGCGGGGTTCCGGGGGAGCGGGCAGGCAGCTCAAGAAGACGGCGGGCAGGAAGCCGGGTCCCAAGACCGCGGTTCAGCCTGCTGCAAGCATGGCGGCGTCTTTGCGTGGCGAGCTGGGGTCGGAGTTGGCGGCGGGTGATGTGGGCTGCAAGGCCAAGCGCTCCAAGGCCACGCCGGTGGCGACGCGGGAACCAAGCACTAGGGCGAAGGCCAAGCTGGGGGACCTGTCTTCTCTAGAGAGCGCGAAGCTGAGGGCAGTGGACAAGAACTTGGACGTGTCAGGTAACCCTCTTCCCTCTTTTAAAATTCTCAGCGCGTTCTCAGACGACCATCTTGCGTCGATTTTACATGATAGTGGAGTGGAGTTGGGGTCTAGCTCTGCTGATATTATCCCATTAGTCCGGGCGCGTGAGGAGGCGCAGGCTGCCTTGGCAAAGGCGGCAGCGCGCTGCCAGGCCTCGGATGCATAGGACAATTGCCCAGGGGGGCAGTTGGTGGTGGTGGTGCCCGAAGGGGAAGCAGAGCCGAGGGAAGGCTCTGACTTACCCTCTTCCAGTCGTGTTCCGGCTCGGAAGCGCGTGCAAAAGGCGGTGAGCTCGCGAGGAGTTCGCCTCCGTAACCGAGTGTTGTAATGCGTTTTTTATTCTGGAATATTCGGGGTTGTGGCCACGTAGGGCGTCGCACGCAGCTCCGGGAATATATGGCCAAGGAGCGCATCGATATTGTTTCGTTACAGGAAACCATTAAGGTTGACTTTGTGCATAGGGATCTTCTGGCGATTGATCCTTTACAGCGGTTTACCTGGCGTTGGGTGCCTTCTGCGGGCCATTCTGGTGGCCTGCTCATGGGTTGTAATGAGGACGTTTGTGAGGTCCTGGCGTGGGATTTTGGGTTTTTTGCATTATGGCCACGGTTAGGAAGCGGGCTTCGAACCTGGTTTGGGCTGTCATTGAGGTTTATGGGCCTGCGGATCACTCGAGGTCGGAAGGTTTCCTTGATGAGGTTTCCGCGATGGTAGGGGCCAAGCGGGCAGCGAACCTCCCGGTCGTTGTGGGAGGAGATTTTAAGTTGATCCGAGCGGGGTCGGATAAGAACAATGGCAATGTGGATTGGGCTAGGGTGTCCCTTTTCAACAATGCTATTGCGGCAGCCTCGCTTCGGGAGGCTGCTCGGACCGGAGCGAGATTTACGTGGACCAACAAACAGCTCCGCCCGGTTAGGTCAGTTCTCGATGGTGTCTTCTTCACCCCGGAGTGGGAAGCGCTTTTTCCGATGTGCTCTTTAGTGGCCGAAACTAGGATCGGCTCTGATCACATCCCTCTGATCTTCTCCTCAGGGGAGGAGCAGAGGCGCCGTAGCAGCAGATTCTTTTTTGAATCTGCCTGGTTCGAAGCAGAGGGCTTCGAGGCCATGGTGCATGAGAGGTGGGCGGCCATTGTGTCGCAGGTGGGCCCCCAAAGGGGCCCGGCTGAGTTTTGGTCGGCAGCGGCAGCTAAGCTCCGCGCTTTCCTTAGGGGATGGGGAGCGAATTTTGGTAGCGATTCCAAAAAGGAGCGGGCCAAGATTTTGGCCCAAATAGCAACGCTTGATGCGGAAGCAGACGTGCGCATGTTCTCCGAGCAGGAGTAGGCGCTGCGATATGCGCTGTAAGACCAAGTGCTCTCCATCCTGAGAGCGGAAGAGGAGTACTGGCACCGTAGGGGCGGCTTCAAGTGGGTGACCAAAGGTGACGCAAACACAGGGTACTTCCATGCGTTCACCAATGGGAGAAAACGCCAAGGTTCTATTCTACGCCTTAATCACGGGGATAGGGTTTTGGTCACCCAGGCAGAGATTTGCAATCACATTTATGAATTCTTCATTGGCCTGTTGGGGACGGCTGAGGAGAAGCAGCTCTGCCTTCGGGAGGATTTGTGGGGTCCTCACGAACAGGTTTCTGAGGAAGAAAACGCAGGACTTGCCTTGTCTTTTCTTCCGGAGGAGATTGATCGTGCATTGTCTTCCATGAAGACGGGCACGGCCCCGGGGCCTGATGGGTGGCCGATGGAGTTCTTCAAAAAATTCTGGCCTAGCCTAAAACAAGTGTTCCACGCAATTGTCAATGGCTTCGCGTTGGGACAGGTGGACCTGGCTCATTTAAACTTTGGGGTGATTAGTCTTATCCCCAAAGTTAAGGGCGCAGATAGCATCAGGTTATTTAGGCCTATCACGCTCATTAATGTGCCATTCAAGTTGTGCGCCAAAGCCTATGCTGTCAGGCTGACTCCTATTGCTCAAAGGGTGATCAGTAGGAGTCAGACTGGGTTCATCAAGGGGCGCAATATTTTGGAGGGACCAGTTGCGCTTGCGGAGATCGTGCATGAGCTTAAACGTACGAAAGGGCAAGGAGTATTGCTCAAGCTTGACTTCGAGAAAGCCTATGACTTCGTGAACTGGGAGTTCGTGCGGGAGGTGCTGCTCAAAAAGGGTTTTGACGCAGGCTTTGTTCATAGGATGATGCACTTGATTAGCTGTGGGAATACAACGGTGTCGATCAACGGGGAGATGGGTAAATTTTTCCGGAACAAAAGGGGACTTCGGCAAGGAGACCCTAGCTTCCCTTTGATCTTTAACTTTGTGGCAGACGCACTTGCTGCGATGGTCGCGAGGGCCCGAGGGGCGGGTCACGTGAAAGGCGTAGTGCCTCACCTCATCCCAGGGGGGGTGACGCATCTGCAATACGCGGATGATACAATGCTGTTATTTCAGCCTGATGATCACAGCATCGCTACTATCAAGCTGCTCCTCCTAGCTTTTGAAATGCTATCAGGGCTCAAGATTAATTTCCTCAAAAGTGAGGTAATTATAATGGGATTGGACCAACTCGAACGTGTCCGTATAGCCAATCTCCTTAATTGTAAACTAGGGAGTTTTCCAATTAAGTAGCTAGGGCTACCGATCGCGCCTAAAAACCTTACCATCTCTGAATGGGAACCGTTGTATGGTAAGGCCGCCAATAGGGTTAGCCCATGGCGGGGACACTTTATGTCTTCGGCGGCTCGGTTGATTCTTACCAACTCGAGCCTATCTTTCCTCCCTCTGTTTACGATGGGGATGTTCTTGTTAGCTGATGGGGTGCATGGGAAGTTAGATACACCGCGTTCAAAATTCTTTTGGGAAGGAGCGGGCCACAAAAGGAAATACCATATGTTAAAATGGGCGGCGGTCTGCCGTCCTAAGAAGTATGGTGGGCTAGGGATCACTAATTCTAAACTTATGAACGTAGCGCTGCTATCAAAATGGTGGTGGAAGCTCGCGACTAAGGAAGAGGGTCTGTGGGCAGACCTTCTGCAGGCCAAATACTTCCCGGACGGGGATGTATTTAACGCCAAGGCTTCGGGCTCGCCGTTTTGGAATGGGCTCCAGGCGGTTAGACCAGCCTTCGCGCTGGGGGCGAGATTTGAGGTGAATAGCGGCAACTCGACTAGGTTCTGGTTAGATCGCTGGTTGGGTGACAAGCCGCTTTGGCAAGAGTTCCCGCAGTTATATCAGGTAACGGCGGACCCGCTACTCATGGTGGGAGAGGCTCTTCGCGCTACGCCGCCTTTGATTAACTTTCGGAGACAGTTGAATGCGGCGGAATTAGCAAGTTGGGGCTTGCTTCAGACGCGGCTGGAACAAATTTCGGTAAATGTAGATGAGGATACGGTTTCTTGGGACCTCTCCGTGTCTCGGAAATTCTTAGTGAAGTCCCTTTACAATAAGCTGAAGGAGGGCTCTGCGGTGGATATTGCCAGGAACCTATGGAAGGCTAGGGTGCCGTTAAAGATTAAGATCTTTATGTGGCAGTTATTTCGCAATAGGCTACCGACGGCGGAGAACGTAGCCAAACGGAATGGGCCTTCGGACGGGACGTGCGTGGTATGTGAGTCGCTAGAGGACGCGAACCACGCCATGTTCCAATGCGCTGTGGCACGCTTTGCCTGGAGCGCGGTGCGACAGGTTTTCCAACAGAATTGGAATTCTAGCACTGGGTATGAGCTGCTGTCTATTTTACAGGCACAGAGGGGTGCCAAGGCCAGGATCTTGTGGACCTGCGTAGGGGCCTTACTCTGGTCCCTTTGGACTGTGCGTAATAAAATGAATATGGAACATAAGTTTCCTTCCAATCCTACTGATGTTATCTTCAAATGCCATTTATTTTTACAGAGTTGGGCACCGCTGGGGAAGCAATGTGATGCAGACCATTTGAAGAGCACTATGGAGAAGATCGCTACTTGTATCCCAAGACTGCGGCACGCGAATTGAAGCGTATCTTGTTCCTCTAGGGTCTTGTTTGTGAGCTAGAGTGGGTCGGGTCCCCTCTTAGTTTGTTGTTTTCATTATGTCGTGCGTGGCTGTTGTAGCCTCTTGAGACTGTGATGTTATGTGTAGTATGTGGCGTGCAAACCTTGGATGCTGCCTAAGTGGCTTTATTAATTTAAAGCCGGACGCGCTTAGCGTCTTCGTTCCAAAAAAACCTGGGGCAGGCATGATCCAAAATTATTCATTTACGCATCAGCAGTGGTGGAACTAGCAATCGGAATTTGAGTGTACATAGCTCATGTAAAACAGTAAAAAGACCAATAGATAATATGTTAAGATGAAAAAAAAAATAGCGACAAATGCACCAGGGCAGAAATATTATATGGTATTGGTCTGCATACTTCATTTTTTATGGACAGAAAAATGGATGTACACAAACTTAAAGATGTTAAACACTTTACATTTTTCTAAATTAAAAATATTGCATTTATAAAATGTAAACCTGTATAAAATATATTCTGTTGTTTATGAAAATTTTATAAATGTAAATATAAAAAGTAAAAAATTTCATCACATATACGGAAAATATTTGTGATAATTATAAACTGTTGCACATTTCAAAAGAAATGTACAAGACATTGTAAGAACGTTTATCCAATGTAGAAAAATTCTTTGCGTAATTCAATAAAAAAATTATGTATTAAAAAATACAAGCTATATTTACAAATATCTTCACAGGTTACAAAAAATTGTTTGTACATTTTGAAATACAAACTGTACAATGTAGAAAAATATTAGCATGGTTCAGAAAAAATATTTTTTATAAATTGAAAAATGATTCAACATGTATTTCAAAAAAAGTTAACAAGTATTTGAAAGCAAATATGATACAAATTTTTGTAAAAAATGGTAACCATGTAAAAACAAGCCCAATGAAAATTGAAAAAACAAAAAAATAAAATAAAACCAAGAAAGAAACAAAGAAATAAAAGTTTAATTGAAGAAATAAAAAAACTTTGAAAAATAAAAAAACGGAAGCATAAAGAAGAAAATTTTCAAAATAAAAAACCGTTGAATAAAGTCAGAAGAAAACGACAATAACAAAAAAAGGAAACCCTGCGAACCGAGCGAATGCAACGAACGACAAACAGCTAAATGGCTCATAGGCGATTCCACATAGGACTCTGTTATGGGTGAGACATAGCATTTTGCGCAAATTTGATCCCATGCAAAACACTAATGGGCTTGATTCGCTTGTTTTTTCATACCCCCGCCCATGTTGCGGCACAAAAGAAATTGGCTACCAGTTTTTGATTGATTCCGAAAACTGCATGAAACCAAAAGTTATTCATGGATTTGAAATATGTTTGTCAATTGTTAAATTTTGGAAACTTAAAAGATATTCATGAAATTTAAAAAGTTCATATCTCAACATGTCCATGAATTTAATAAAATGTCACTGAAGTTAATTTATTATTTAAAAATGTTCATAAAATAAACTTTACCAGATAAAAAGAATCATGTAGTTTTACTAAAATGTATGATTTAATAAATGTTCATATTTGTCTTATATTCTACTTAAATTTAATTTCACGATTTTGAAATGTTTTAAGATTTAAAAAATTATTCATGAATTCAAAAATTCATTAATATTAAAAAGTTTGCATGAATTTAAAATATTTGCATGAATTAAAAAATAAAAAAATGTTCATGACTTAAAAAATGCTTGTGTATTAAAAAATGCAAAAAATATTCATGAAATATTAAATTCACAAATTTTGAATATGGCTGTGAATTAGAAAACTCGTGCTATGCCATATTTGTAGCATCATGTGTGTGTTCATTAAGTGGACTGAAATTGAAAGAATGAAAAAAAAGAGAGATAGAATGAGTGAGAGAAACGGTCACCTCAAGGTTTTATGTGTTGAGAGAATGAGTAATAATGTAGCTGCATGGAATGACTGTTTGCAATTTCTGTTGTTGACAATTTTCTTATTGAAGAATTTGCAAACATAGTGGCAGTGTTCGGCTATAATAGCTGTGACCGTTAAGAGTGTTGTGGATGTCATCTCAATTATTAATTAATGTGTTTGCGGTAGTGTTCTAGGTGATGTTGACTGTCAAATGGTTGATGTTGACTGTCAATTATTAACTAATTTTCAAATGGTTGATGTTGACTGTCCCAAGGTTGCCTGAATCTAGAGGTAAATTGGGCCAACTGTAGGTTTTATTTGATCTATTTGTTTGCTAGAATACTTATTTCCACTTGTTGATTCAATTCCTCATGCATTCAGCGGATCAACAGTTGATAGATGAACAAGAAACATAGCATGCTAGCTGTGCTTTGGGTTTTCTGGTCCCCTGAATATCACTAACATTCATTGCACTTCATCTTTAATTCCTTGCCTGACATACTATTAAATTTACTGAACAAGAAACGAAGTTGATAAATAGTTATACCATGCGACAGGAAATCATGAGTCGCACAATTTCTTAGTAGCTATAGCCATA
Organism: Triticum dicoccoides; assembly: GCF_002162155.2. Taxonomy (NCBI): domain Eukaryota; kingdom Viridiplantae; phylum Streptophyta; class Magnoliopsida; order Poales; family Poaceae; genus Triticum; species Triticum dicoccoides. The sequence goes on from NC_041393.1 coordinate 774,868,109, forward strand.
CAAATATTGCGGCACAATATTTTTTCAGCAGTCAAATAGCACATTGGAAGTGGAAGAGCACCTATATCAACACTTATATACGGTCTAGGGATTTGAATCTACGCCTTGTACATTTTTCACCGGCACATCAAAACCCTACTTAAAAAATAGGGTATTTAATTGTGATATTACAAAATATCTTGTTTGTGATTTACACGCCAAGATCAGCGTCTACCTGTATTTTTCGTACAATACTTGAGGAAAAAAAGAATAAGAATGTGACAGCACATTTATTCTATCCAGAACAACTCTGCTCAATTCATGCAGGTTTCAGATTGCGCAAACAGATTCTCCAAGGTGGATGTTTATACACGTCTAGTTGCTCTCTTCGTGTTGATAGCCATATTGACTCCTTCACTGCGGTTTTGCTATTCTTGATTTCTTGACTGCAGTACTTTCAATTGGTGTGATGACATTGTCTCGTTACTGAAAGAGAATCAAAGGGTTAGCAAATATGCATGTTCAACATGCATAACCGTTGAGTGATCATATATACCTGTCCATACTGAATTACTGAATACATTGCCTTCTTGCTAATATTGTAGTCGATACTTTCCAATCCTTGCAGCGTACTGACAACCTTTTTTATCAGAGGCCTCTTTGTGTGGTCTGGATGCACGCAGATCATACCTACCTCGATGCATCTCCTTATTTGTTCGCAAACTGTCTCCACGGATACATACCCTGGTGATCTCTGCAACACTTTTCTCCATTTCTCAAGCGTCTGTGGAATCAAAACAAAAATCAACAATGTTATTGTGCAAAAGGTACAATGCAACATCGTGTCTCTGACACAAAGACCTTCGTCATAAATGTGAGACATAATTTCCTTACAAGCTCGATGTAGTCATCTGAAGGTGTTCTTGTAACGTCTGGGTAGTCCCTTTGTCCTGTTACTACCTCCAAGATTATTACTCCCAAACTAAATATGTCTGACATTGGTGTAATTTTACCTTCAAGTATAAATTCTGGTGCCGTGTAACCTCTGAATGACAGAAGGAATACAATTTTGAAGTGCTTGAAAACACATATTATTTCTTATGACTAGAATGTATGGTACTTAAAACTGGCATTAACTTACAATGTTCCATCACGAGATTTAGTGTAGATAGTTTGTTGTTGGTATAGTAGTCTTGCCAGACCAAAGTCTGCGATTTTTGGTGTCATACCGTTATCGAGCAACATGTTCGCAGGTTTCAGATCCAGGTGGATAATAGGCTTATCGATTTCTTCATGAAGGTGGCATAAACCATAGCAAATCACCTCAATTATATTGTACCGTGTGCTGCAATCAAGTCCAGAAGATTCATCTGCATTTGTAACCAAAAGAAGAGAAGGCATTCTGAGACAGATATTACATAAAAATCTATGATTGTTATTCCCTAGATAATATGTGAGAGGGCTACAAAATTTTACTACATGTTTCCATTTGTTGGTTGTAGACTGATACCAGAACCACATATTGATCCATGGTAACACTAACATATGTGAGTAAAATGTTGTTTTCTTAGAGCTATATGCTCAAAACTTGTCAAACTTGGCGAACTACAGTTTAAAACAAAGATGGAGCTGAGAAATAACCTGATATGTACTTATCAAGGCTTCCCTTTGACATATACTCCAAGCAAAGTAACATTTCCGCCATTTCAGCAAAAAAATATTTCCCTTCGTATGGCAAAAACTCTTTCTTCACTTCATAGCAGTGGCCTACACATCGCACTATATTGGGGTGCTGAAGCATTGTAAGATGAAAGACCTCACGCTCGAATTGATCCCTCTCGCCTGGCTTTAACGACGACAGGATCTTCTTCACAGCAATAATTTCCCCATTTCGTCGTACTACCTGTTTGAGTTTTTGGATCAAGTGTGGTTACAGTCTTAGAGACAGAGATAAGTTTGTTTGAAACAAAAGAAACACATCCAACCTTGGGGTAATGTTCAGTGATTTGTACCTTATATACCACACAAAACCACCTTGGCCAAGTATTCGTTCCTTGGAGAAGTTATCTGTGATCTGTTTTAAATCCTGCAGTGATATACTGTGTGGTCTTGAGCTCTCAGCCTGTATTAGTATGGTTTCCAGGTTACTGGGAATATGATGATTCATGGAGCATGCTGCAGAACCATCGATCAGCACGACACGCTTTGAGGTTGTTCCAGGGAAGGGACCATCATGATGGTCATCAGAACTCGAATTGGCTTTACCATCAGGCACCATCATCATCCGCACAGCCGGGTAATCGTCCTCTGCGTCCACAAGGAGATCTAGAGAGCATGCAGAACCAGCGTTGATCGGTGTGGAACTTTTCAAGATCGTGCTGGTGAAGGGGCCATTGTCGATATTTGTGACAGTTAAACTGCCACCAGGGTTATTCATGTCTTTCGGCTCTCGCACATCACAACCCATCTGCTTTTGCAAGCAAAATTGATTGATATTTTGGATTTGACCACACCCTTGAACATATCTCAATTTACTTAAACTGAATATATTTTCAGGCAAAATTGCAATGTTGTCACTGATATGAAGTAATTGCAAGTGGTAAAGAGCACATAATGATCCGGGCAATTCAGAGATTGAAGTATGTCTGAGGTTCAAGTACCGCAGGAGCTTCAATTCACCAACAGATTCAGGTAGCTTGTGGCTGTTGTAAAAGCACAAATAGAGTACACGCAACTTCAAATTTTGCAGCACCTGCTGGAAAATATCTCTTGCATCATCTACTAGTGGTTCAATGCAGACAAAGGTACGTAAATGATGTAGCCTGCAGATAGAGTGATGATGTTGCTTCAAACTCTCCACACAAACAGATAGATATCGAACAGTGTGTGGTATTGTTGCCACCTTATCATCTTCTAATCTGAAGCAGAACGTTCTAGACAGTGACTCTGCCAAATCATGAACCAGATCATTCATAACATAGTAGTCCGGGACTATGCCATCTGTGTAAACTAGTTTAAAGAATGAAACTGAGAGCATCTCATTAAAGCAAACACTCCCAATATCTTCCATTGTCTCATTCAGATTGCCTGTCTCTGGATCAATAAGTCCCTCTGCTACCCACATGTGAACCAACTCCTTCATGATATAGCGGTGGCCTTTTCTATATAAACTGCAATATAGAAAACACCTCTGCACACTTGGATCTAGCTTCTCGTAACTCCACAGAAGTGCACTACCTAGATCGCTTAAGTTGTCAAGCCTTAGAGCACCTTCCCATGCGATCTTATCCTTTTTCCTACTCAGTTGCGTACCCACAGTCTTTGCTACTCAGTCTCACCACGAGTGTCTCCTACACCAGAGTTCCCAAGTTGACAACCTCTCCACTAGACGTACTGTGACCATGTGTAGCAACAACGGTGCGGACCATGTACTTCATCTCACCATACCATAGTGTCTAGTGCAAGCCTTATGTCTAAGGCACCATGTGGTTGAAAGGAGTTGTGGTTTACCGCCATCGTTTATGCAACCTCAGAGCATCGACCATTTCACCGTCCAATCTACGCTGTCATGCACCATGGAACCAATCAGGTTCAACCTATTGTTTATGACATCTTTCGCTCGCTCCCAATGGGCACTGCATGTATAGATCCCCATGGGCCCGATCAGCAGTTCTTACAATCCTCCCCAAATTATAGGGCATACTGAATAAATCATATATAATGTCATGTATTGTGCTAATCGTGGTTGTTGTGTGGTAATTTACAGGAAATAACTGAGACTGATGAAAAGTGTAAGCTTCCTAAAAGCTCGGTGCAGACTATTTCTGGGCCATCGACATTGAAATATAGGCAAGTAGAGGTAAAGTATTAGTGCAAACTAGGACACCACTGAAATCTGGAGGTGTGACTAACTACACTAGAATAACATGTGGAATTGTCAATTGCCAAGTTCTGGATATGGCCAAGTGGTTGACGTGGAGTCTGAAACTTTGGTTTTTCATCTAGATGAATATGAGATCAATGTGGAGGATCTTATACCAATGTAATTCTAAACCTTTAGGCTATGTTTCTCGCCCTAAACTTAGTTATTCTTTTATTGCTTGCTTAGTCTATGATAGGAAAATTCAATATGAACCGGATTTTAGTGTGATGTACTTCTTTTAGTGCCTGATAAAGATTTTCGTGATAAGTTATAATTGGATAAAATTAATGGCTCGAAGAAGCTTGCTCCTCCCTATGGTGGAATATATTAATGTCGGTCATGTATAGGAAAAGGAACAAACATAGCACTGTTATTGGACATATACATTTTCCCCTTCTTCTTTATATCACAATCACATATAACCCTCATTGCCTTGGAAAAAGATGTACATAGCATATGACAAATATAGTCCCTCTTGCCGAACTATGCATAATAGTCGTACTCATTTCAGCTTATTGATGTCACCATAGCATACTAGCCCACTGAAAGAATTTAGTTCTACTCTTCTATTAAGTCTGAAACACCTTGAATTGCTCACTAGGCAACTGACTTCTGAATTTCTGTTCAGACAGGACACACTGTGCCCGACCAATACTATGCCTAAATGATGGATCTCCATAAAATCCCCTTGAATGAGAACCCGATGACGCACTCGTCCCATGGTACTTCCTTCTCTCACCATGGGATATATTGAGCAGTTCATGGCATTCCATACCTTGCAATAAATAGACATATGAAGTTAGGAACAATGTAAAAACCGGTTTGTGCAGACAGGCTTGTGTTGGGCAAAGTATAGAGTTGGTTGCTCCTAAGCCTTGCTTACACCTCGGAGTAACAATTCTCTGACGAGATGCTAAGTAGGATCGCCCTTCAGATGCTTTGGTGTGAACATATCTACCTGATCAACCACCTCTTTGTTGGTGAAATAGTGATAGACCAATCAGACGACAACACCAGGAACTTGTCATTGGGACTGATATGGTGTTGTGATGGCGATGAGGTGCATTGGGTCATTTCCAACGTAACCAATATTGATTTACGATAACAACCTACTGTTCCACTAGGGCTGATAGGTAAAAAATGTGCATCCCATGAATTATCGCATCTGCAGATTGACATTTCAGGAAACTTTGATGACTCTCCATATATTAACATATGCAAGGAACATGTCATAAATTGTATTGGTCACTGTGTCAATTACAAATCATATTTGCATCATGTGTTGCATGAATTACAAGTCACATTCACAACATTTAGCCTGTTCATGAACATGCATAGTATGAACAACGAGCTAGTGTTGGACAACCAATAATCTGGTGCAACCCTCAATGGTACTGATTGCGCCAAACAAGTTGTTTGAAGAATTTCTCATTAAGCCATGCATCCTTGATGTCACGATAAACGTGGCTTCCAATCCTCGCAACACTTTGTAGGGGCTAGGTAAAGAAAAAAGTGGTAAGTACATTTTCAAAAAGGTGCAATGTACCAAAATACTACATGGTAAAATTGGTATGTACATAAAATTAACATGCTAAAGAAAATGGTTAGTACAAATAGAAGCGAGAATTATGCCATCCAGATAACTATGATGTTACAAGAAAAAAAAGTACTACCAATTGTTATGATGTTTTTTGAATACTTTCACGACGGACGACTCATTCGATATTATTAAATCCCATGGCTCGCTAATTATATAACTAGTGATGGAAATGTTTTATCGAAGCACCTGACTTCCGGAAAAATTTAACACCGGCAAATTCTAGTATCTGAATTTTTTCTCTTTTGTTCTTCCACTTACGAGGAAGAGAGCAAAACAAGTATTTATGGCCCATCCAAAGGTCCTATGGTTAATGATATTTTCATTCTTTCTCTCAGTGTCCTGTGGGAAGAAGAGAAACCAGAACAAGGACCCAAAATGGCATGGAGACTCGCAGCTCTAGTGAGGCATTGAGGAAAATCACGCCCGACAAAGCTACATGCTAAGCTACCTCGTCAGCGCTTTTTCGGCTAGTTCTAAACCATCAGGTCCTTTAAGGCCTAGCTATTCTCCTCTTGGGCCTTCCACGGCTGGCACCTATCACATTGGTCCTTTGGCCATGATTATAACATTTGGCCAGAGATTGCTGCTCGACAATCTCCTCACCAAATATACCATCTCTATGTTGATAAACAATGGTGTGGGCCATGAGCTGCGTCTCCATACACCCAAACGTGTGGTGCAAGCATCATGGGAGAGGTACGCTGAGAGTGGTGTTTTGCTAGTATCATTTGTGCAGCACCGGAGCATCGACCATTTCACCTTTGAGTCACCACAGTCATGCTCAATGACACCAATCAGGGCCAGTCGCTTTGTTTGTCAGTTTCGTATGCGATGGGAATGTGAAAATGTTATAAAGTTCTTGGTTTGCCTGATCAGAGTCACTTCTGGTCCTCCCAATGATTTCATGGTCCAAGGAGCGTCGGGATCAATTTGGGAACAGAGTTTCTTCCAAAAGCTCATTGTTTTTAAAGTTTCTTTTCCATCCCTTGACGGTGTTGTCGGAACAGTTGTTTGAAGTGTTCCCCGATGTCTCAATCAACATACCATCTGATATTCGCAACATTTTTTGGGGCTAGGTAAAAAAAGTGCTTAGTATATTAAAAAAAATTATGTACAGAACTTTACCACACTAAAAATGGTATGTACACATAATACCCTAATAAAAATGTCAAATAAACATAAAAGGGAGTTGCAAGTCATCTGAAATACTAATGTTACAAAACAAAAGGGGCAGATGACAATTTTGATTTTTAATGAGTACTGTCATGGCCATCCATTCTTTGGATTGTAATAAGTGCATGTGGCACACTGATTCGACAAATATTTGTGCATATGTTTTAAGCCGAGCCCCTGACATCCCGACTTTTTTTAATACCGATAATATTTCAGTCTGTCAAACTTTTGGGTTTTGTTCTCTCGCAAACTAGAAAGAGAGCAAGACAATTATTTGTGGTTGGAAGGGTCTGTTGTTTTCCTGACATTTTTGGCATGTGCAAAGATCAAATGGCTAATGATATTTTAATTTTTCCTTCTATAGCCTTCTAGAGGAACAACAACGACAATGAGGACATGGGACATCGTGAAGACCTACCAAGCGTGGAAGGTAACAGAGAAAATCAGGTCGGGTCAAGCAACTAGTTTGACCTAGGTCGTCACCACTTTTCCGCCCTACCACCAGAGCACAAGCATATCTAAGTCCATCCTATTAGCATCCCACACCTTTCATAGGTGGTGCACTGCGCTTTGGTTTTCTGGCCATGAGTGTCTCCTTCATTAGAGATCCCAAGTTGACAACCTCTCCTCTAGACGTATTGTGACCGTGTGTAGCAACAATAGTGTGGGTCATGAGCTTCTTCTCGCCACACCACATTGTGTTGTGCAAGCGTCATGGCCGAGGCACCATGTGGTTGAATGCAGTGTTGCTTGCCTACTATATCATAGGAAAACTCAACCTGATCGAACTGAATTATGTGCTCGAAGTGTGATGTATTTCTTTTAGTGCATGATAAATATTTGTGAGAGAAGTTTTAATTGGCTAAAACTAATGGCGTAGAGAAGGATGCACCTGCCTCTTGTGGCATATATTAATACGGGTCATGTATAGGCATATGAACAAACATAACATTCTTATTGGACGTATACATTTTCCCCTTCTGCTTTCAATCACCATCACCTATAAACATCATCGCTGATGAAACCTAACTACATAGCAAATGAGATCTGGAGTCCCTTCTACCAAACTATGCATACTAGTCCTAGGCTTTCGGCGAAAAAGGAACAAGATTCCCTGAAGAAAGAAAAAAAGACCTAACAAGGTTCTCCATGGTGGATGTGCTTTTCAATGTCACCATACCCTACTAGCCCACCAGAAGCATTGCATTCAGCTCTTCTGGTAACTTTCAACACCTTGAATTGCTCACTACGCAACAGACTTCTGAATCTCTATGATGACGAGGACACACTATCCACCACCAACACTATGCCAAAATGGTGGATCTCAATACCCTCCGCTTTACTGAGATCTCGATAATGGACACGTCATCATGTTACTTCCTCCTCTCGCCATGGGATATATTGAGCAGTTCATGGCAGTCCATACATCACAATAAATAAACATATGAAGTTACGAACAATGTAAAAAAATTGTTTGTGCAGGCAGGCTTGTGTTGTGCAAAGTATAGAATTGATTGCTCACGAGCCTTCCTTGCAGCCCGGAGTAACAATCTTCGAAAAGATGCTAAGTTGTGAACATCTTTGTTGGTGAAATACTGATAGAGCACATCAGATGACAACACCAGGAAGTTGTCGTTGGGACTTATATGGTGGTGGCACAATGACGAGGTGGAACCGATGTAGGGGTCATTGCCAATGTAGTCAATCGAGGGATGCTAACAACCTACTATTTGACTTTGGCTGACAAGTAAAAAATGTGCATCCCATGAATTCTCGGATGTGCAAATTGACATCTCACGGAACTTTGATGACTCTCCACATATTAGCAAATGCAAGGAACATGTAACAAATTGTATTGCTCACAGTGTCAATTACTTACCATATTTGCATGATGTTTTGCATGAACTGCAGGTCACATTCACAACTTTTAGTATGCTCATCAACACATGGCATGAACAAAGCTATTAAACTAATGTTGGGCAACCACTAGTCTAGTATGTGAATGATTTGAAGGGCCTACACACGATGAGATTTTTTTTATTATGGAATTAACTGGAAACACCATTATAGTCCTTAAGTGCTAGACTGTGGCATGTTGCTTAGACTTAGTGCACTTGTCTATGCATCATGGAATATATTATTTAGCAATTTCATAACATCACTTCATAGAAGTCTAGCAGAAACATGCCAATAACAATCGATGGAGATGTGCTTGAACAAGCATTCTCAAGTAAGAAAGACACAATGCTTGATTGGTGTGTACCTCCTTGAGGTAGAGAACCTCAAATGCTCTGGTGACATTGAGTTTCTTATTCACCCTTCCTTTGATTATGGCATTGCGATCATCGAGATGTTCGGCCCTGATCCACTTTACCGCCTTTATCACTTGAATTTCAACAAGCACAACTTAAAAATGATCAAAACACAATTCAATGCATCACATTAAGGATGTTATAATTAAGAGGGTGTGTACATCCACAACTGAGGAATTATGTTCATCATTTAGGTGGATGGGCTATAGGCCATCCATGTCGTGTGAGTTGGGCTCGCGCATGATATCCACCTTGGACTGCTGCAGATTCTGCGCCGCTGCCTTGCCCATAATGTTCTTAAGATTGAGATCCCGCCTCGTTGCCAACACGACACGACTGTCCCCGCCCTTCATCAAATAGATGTCCTTGCCATTCATCATCATCACTAGCGCACGTGACCGCATTATCCCAACCTCCGGGTTCACAGTTGCTCCCTGCCCCGTTGCCTCAAAAAATGCCTCCTCTGTCTCCCTCGGCACCTAATCCAGTGTTGTGCGGACTTTTTCGTGTGTGGGAAGGCCGCCCTTAGATGAGGCAGAATTGTCCACCTCGGGAAGATCTGTTCGACCCCTCTTCGACGGCATAAATCTTGAAAGAATTTTTAAAATAAAATTTTTGGGGGACTTTTTAATCTCTTCTAAGCCGCCAGGTATCCACCTAGCCCATCTAACCCACCCTAGCCTAGCTCAACATAGCCCAAAAATTGTTGCCTTATTAAGACATACCTCATTCCGATGATGGTTTTGTAACCAAGTGTCCCATCCTTGGCAACCTCTCTCTCTCTCTCTCTGTGTGTGTGTGTGTGTGTGTGTGTGTGTTTCTATGCTGTCTAGTCAACCCTAATACATTACTTAAAGAGTCGAACGTCTCCTCCTGCATTCTTCATAGGGACGGTCCATGAGATCAAATTGTGGCACAACTCCCAAGAGTCTGATGTAGCTTCAGGCCAAATGCTACCTTGAAGTGATTCTGGCGAAGCATCCTCCTTTTATGTCATACTAATATTTGTGCGTCATGACAAAAACGCACTTTTTAAGTTTTTGGTGCACCCCTCAATGGTGGTGATTGTGCCGAATAAGTCATTTGAAGAATTCCTCATTAATTAAGCTATGCACTCTTGATGTGTCGCTCAACGTGGCTTCCAATCCTCACAACACTTTGTCTGGGCTAGGTAAAGAAAAACTGCAAAGCACATATTATCTTGCTAAGTTCCATATGCAACCTAAGAGCATCGATCATTTCACCTTCCAATCACTCGCAGTCATGCCCGACGGCACCAATCAGGGTCAACTGCTTGTGTTCGCAATTTCTTGTGGGGTCACAATGGGCGATGATTATACAGTTCCTCCCAATAATTCCGTGGTGCCAGCAGTGTCAGGATCAAGCCGAGAACAGAGTGTCAGCCAAAAGCCCCTTGTTTTTGAAGGTTCTTGTCCAGCCCTTGACGGTGTTGAATGTGTCCGACAAGTCGTTTGAAGTGTTCCTCAATGTCAACCAACAGGACTTCTGATATTCCGAACTTTTCTTTTAGAGCTAGGTAAAATAAGTGGTAAGTACATTTTTTAACAAAAAATGTAGGTACAAAAATTTAAAACAATAAAACATGGTACGTACACATAAAATGTAATTGAAAACAATCTGAAATACTAATGTTACAAAAGTAAAAGTAGAGAGAACAATTACAATTTTTAATGAGAACTTCCATGGCCGTCTATTGTCTGGATGTGAATAAATGCACGTGGGGCGCTGATTCAATAAATATCTGTGCATATATTTTAATCCGAGAACCTTACATCCTGATTTTCTTAATACTGATAACTTTTAGCCTCTGAAACTTCTTGCCTTTGTTGTCCCGCAAATGAGAAAGAATGAAAGACAATTACTTATGGTGGTATGTTCTGCTGTTCTCATCACATTTTTGGCATGTGAAAGAGTGTGGTTTTTCGTAGCTCAAGCTTCACGGTACCCTCTATCCTAACCATCTGTTTTGTCTTCTGCTGCATAGAGATATGAGCACAGTTTTAAAAACCCACAGCGTCTGAGCTATCAGCAGCGCCTAATACACTGACGGCAGACCTACTCACATGCTGCACCCGGTTCACTACTCACATGCAGCACCCTGCACTCACATGGGTGAGCCAAAAACGTTGCCATGATCTTCTATGAATATTACTGATTTCTGCGAGATGAACAGGTGAGAAGCCACATCGTTCTCTAGAGAAATAAATCAAATAATCATGGGCATTTTAATGAAGCGGGATCTTCTATGTATTTGAATTAAAAACTCCATGGTACATTGAAATATGCTTAACTTGACTAGTAAGCGTGCACGTGCAAATGCACGTCTCGACTAATATTAAAAATATATATGAGAACTGATATACATAGAAAGATGTTTTATTTGCACTAAAAAATATTACAAAACAAGAGAACATTTTAATGTAGCGTCATATGCATAGAACCAAAACGACACTATTATCTTAGTCTTTTCTAATATGGCTAATCAGTTCCCGTGCATTAGCTGTAATGTCCTTTACAACTTCATTCTCAATGTAACTGAGTAGGTGCACCAAAAATCGCTCCCTTAGCTGGTCAACATCCTGAATGAGAATAGTAAGTTCATATCTTGGGAGTTTTTGCAGCAGAATGTCAAAATGTGAAACAATGAATACTAACCCTGGAAATTGGGTTATTTAGATCTTTCCCGTTTCATTGTCATTATCTTGAGCAACGCAAAAAACTAAATAAGATGCTTTAATGGGTTCCAAAGGCACTCACCTATCCGTGCTTTTTGGGACACAAGTTGGTAGTCGATGATGCCAGAAAAAATATCATCATTCCATTCGGGATGCGCTACTTTGATTGGACATGTTGTAACATTCCAGATAATGTTCATAGATCATCATCAAACAATTCAAATATCTAAAATAGCAAAACATATGCCTCCATTTTAGCAATCAAACAAATAATCACGCACGCAGTAGAAATTAGAGGGATCACGTAACCTTCATGGGAAAGTGGGACATTGGATCATTTGCCGGTAGATTTCAAATTTGAATAGTTTAAATTTTGAATTATTTGAAATTTGTGTGAATCACTAGTTTGTGAATAACTTAACTTTGAAAAAAGTTTTTTCAGTGATTCTTTTTTCTTATGTTATAATTAGTGCGTTTTATCATTATATTCAATTTAGTAATGCTTAGGTTATTTAAAAAATGAAATTCCTTTGTAACAGTTCAGTTTTCGTTGGAAACCCAGATACTTCGAAAGAGATTGTCCATTTTGTACACGAAGTGCATCCAGTTTTTGCCGTAACCCTCTATACTTTCTTGCACATGCTATTTGTATGAAATTTTGATACCATGCCAACTTTCAACCTTTTCTGAGTTCATTTGAAATGCTTTTCAATTTCAGGGTCATTTAGCTGGAAAAAAATCAGTAAATGCATGAAAAGAATTTGTTTGCACATAAAATTTCTTCGCGTTTCAAATGCAAAAACACATAACTACCCTAACTATTACAGACATTCCCTCCTAGGTGTGAAACACAGAAGAAAGTGATGATAGTGAATCCGATCACATCCCAGATCTTTGGGTGTGAAACTTTTTCTTCGCGTGTGTCCCTTTGCGCCGTAACCATGGAAAATCTTCATCATTTAACGGGATGCTCGGGTCAATATTCACTGTGAATGGAGCAATTTCATCAAACTTTTCATAATCTTCTGACTTGTCTGTCTTGTCATCTACTCCCACGATGTTTCTCTTCCCAGAAAGAACTATGTGCCGCTTTGGCTCATCGTACGATGCATTCGCTTCCTTATCTTTTCTTTTTCTTGGCTTGGTAGACATGTCCTTCACATAGAAAACCTATGCCACATCATTGGCTAGGACGAATGGTTCGTCTGCATACGCAAGATTGTTGAGATCCACTGTTGTCATTCCGTACTGCGGGTCTTCCGTTACCCCGCCTCGTGTCATATTGACCCATTTGCACCGAAACAAAGGGACCTTTAAACCACGTCGATAGTCAAGTTCCCGTATGTCCTGTATATAACCATAATATGTTTCCTTTCCCGTCTTGGTTTTTGCATCAAAGCGGACACCACTGTTTTGGTTGGTGCTCTTCTTATCTTGGGCGATCGTGTAAAATGTATTACCATTTATCTCGTACCCTTTGAAAGTCATTATATTCGAAGATGGTAACTGGGACAGCAAGTACAAGTCATCTTCAATAGAGGTGTCATGCATGGTACGTGTCTGCAACCAGCTGGCGAAACTCCTGGTTTGTTCACGTGTAATCCAGTCATCAGACCGCTCCGGGTGTTTGGAGCGTAGCAAATTCTTGTGTTCATCCATATACGGAGCCACCAAGGCGGAATTCTGTAGAACTGTGTAGTGTGCTTCAGTGAGAGAATGTCCGTCCATACATATTATTTGTTCCCCTCCTAGCGTGCCTTTTCCATCCAGTCTGCCCTTATGCCGCGATTCAGGAACACCAATCGGCTTCAGGTCAGGAATAAAGTCAATACAAAACTCAATGACCTCCTCATTTTGATGGCCCTTGGAGATGCTTCCTTCTGGCCTAGCACGGTTATGAACATATTTCTTTAAGACTCCCATGAACCTCTCAAAGGGGAACATATTGTGTAGAAATACAGGACCCAAAACGTTAATCTCTTCGCATAGGTGAACTAGGACGTGCGTCATGATGTTGAAGAAGGATGGTGGGAACACCAACTCGAAACTGACAAGACATTGCACCAAATCATTCTGTAACCTTGGTATGATTTCTGGATCGATTACCTTCTGAGAGATTGCATTGAGAAATGGACATAGCTTCACAATGGCTAATCGAACGTTTTCCGGTAGAAGCCCCCTCAATGCAACCGGAAGCAGTTGCATCACTAGTAAAAAAGGGGGCAATGGTCCAGGCCGGTCCGGCCCATTAGTCCCGGTTCAATCCAGAACCGGGACCAATGGGGGCATCGGACCCGGTTCATGAGCACCGGGGGCCGGCCGGGCCACGTGGGCCATTGGTCCCGGTTCGTCTGGACCTTTTGGTCCCGGTTGGTGGGATGAACCGGGACCAATGGGCCTCGCTCCTGGCCCACCACCATTGGTCCCGGTTCGTGGCACGAACCGGGACCAAAGGCAACCCTTTAGTCCCGGTTCATGCGACCAACCGGGACCAATGGTGGTGCCTATATATACCCCCTCGCGCAAGAGCAGAGCACACTGCTCTATTTTTTCTGGCCGAGGGGGACAGGGCTTGGTGGTGCTCTAGCTCACCTCATATGCACACAAGGTGTTCGATGGAATGCCCGAGCCACACTACTTAAGGTTTCTCCTCTCCAAGCTCGACCGCCAAGCTCCATTTTCCTCCATATTTGTCTAGGTTTAGCGGTCTGTCACGCCCCGTCCCCGTCTTCAACATCGTCGATCACCCGCACCGATCTCATCGCCGGCACCACCGTGGTGAGCCTCTTGTTCTTATCTTCTTTCCGAAAGGAAAAATATTCTTATTTGTATGTTTAGATAGCTATATACTTGTATAATTTTCTTACTTTTATTATTGCATCTTATATAGTGCGATGGTTTTGGTATCCGCCCCCGTCAGCCCTCGTCCTGTCTATGATTCAAATGTGGTATATATTATCTTTTCATAACTATTGGTTCATTTATTGTTTATGACAATTATGCCGACCAACGTGACATAGATTTTATTCATCTAGGAGGTTGTTGAACCGGAAATTCCAACCGACCCTATTGTCGAGAGGTTAAATTTAGTTGAAGAAGAAAACAATTTGTTAAAGGAAAAAATTAGAAAAATTGAGGAGGAGAAGATGATATTGGAGTTGCATGTTGCGGATGTCGTCGATGATCACAAGATCAAGATGGATGCAATGCGCTTGAAGATTAGAAAGATTAGAAAATATGCCATTCATACCGAGGCTTGGTATCATTATGCCGTTGGATCAGTTGTTACATTGGTTGCGATTATGATCGCATTTGTTTTCGCATTGAAATGTTTTACATAGTTTCAGTGTATGGTTTAATTAATTTAGATGCTCTGCAGAGCTTTATGTTGTTAGATGAGAACTATGTATTTACTTTGGTTTTAATGTGATGATGAACTTCTATTAATTTGGTCACTTAATTAATTATCTATTCATGATGTTCTGTAATGATTTTTGACACACTTAATTATATATAATGCACACAGATGAACTGGCAATGGATGTACGGTTCAAGACACACCTCCGAGTACATTAAGGGCGTGCATAATTTTCTCAAAGTGGCTGAGGCAAACAAGCAGAATGGTTTTATGTGTTGTCCATGCCCTATATGTGGGAATACGAAGTCTTACTCTGACCGGAAAATCCTCCACACCCACCTGCTTTACAAGGGTTTCATGCCACACTATAATGTTTGGACGAGGCACGGAGAAATAGGGGTTATGATGGAAGACGGCGAAGAAGAAGAGTACGATGACAACTATGTGCCCCCTGAATACGTTGATGCTCCAGAAGATCAAGAGGAACCAGACGATGTGCACGATGATGCTGCAACGGGCGAAGCTGCTGAAGATCAAGAGGAACCAGACGATGTGCCCGATGATGATGATCTCTGCCGGGTCATTGTCGATGCAAGGACGCAATGCGAAAGTCAAAAGGAGAAGCTGAAGTTCGATCGCATGCTAGAGGACCACAAAAAAGGGTTGTACCCCAATTGCGAAGATGGCAACACAAAGCTCGGTACCGTACTGGAATTGCTGCAGTGGAAGACAGAGAATGCTGTGCCTGATAAAGGATTTGAGAAGCTACTTAAAATATTGAAGAAGAAGCTTCCAAAGGATAACGAATTGCCCGACAGTACATACGCATCAAAGAAGGTCATATGCCCTCTAGGATTGGAGGTGCAGAAGATACATGCATGCCCTAATGACTGCATCCTCTACCGCGGTGCATACAAGGATCAGAACGCATGCCCGGTATGCGGTGCATTACGGTATAAGATCAGACGAGATGACCCTGGTGATGTTGACGGCGAGCCCCCCAGGAAGAGAGTTCCTGCGAAGGTGATGTGGTATGCTCCTATAATACCATGGTTGAAACGTCTGTTCAGAAACGGAGAGCATGCCAAGTTGATGCGATGGCACAGTGAGGACCGTAAGAAAGACGGGAAGTTGAGAGCACCCGCTGACGGGTCGCAGTGGAGAAAAATCGAGAGAAAGTACTGGGATGAGTTTGCAAGTGAGCCAAGGAACGTATGGTTTGCTTTAAGCGCGGATGGCATTAATCCTTTCGGGGAGCAGAGCAGCAATCACAGCACCTGGCCCGTGACTCTATGTATGTATAACCTTCCTCCTTGGATGTGCATGAAGCGGAAGTTCATTATGATGCCAGTTCTCATCCAAGGCCCTAAGCAACCCGGCAATGACATTGATGTGTACCTAAGGCCATTAGTTGAGGAACTTTTATAGCTGTGGAATGGAAACGGTGTACGTACGTGGGATGAGCACAAACAGGAGGAATTTAACACAAAAGATACAGCTGAGGCACGGGAGGACCTGCAACGTTTGCACGAAAAAGACGGCATGCCTCCAAAGCAGTATGAAGGTCCTGCTAGCTATGCTCTTACCAAAGAAGAGAAGGAAATCTTCTCTGAATGCCTGCTTAGTATGAAGGTCCCAACTGGCTTCTCGTCGAATATAAAAGGAATAATAAATATGGCAGAGAAAAAGTTTCAGAACCTAAAGTCTCATGACTGCCACGTGATTATGACGCAACTGCTTCTGGTTGCATTGAGGGGGCTTCTACCGGAAAACGTCCGATTAGCCATTGTGAAGCTATGTGCATTCCTCAATGCAATATCTCAGAAGGTGATCGATCCAGAAACCATACCAAGGCTAAGGAGTGATGTGGTGCAATGTCTTGTCAGTTTCGAGCTGGTGTTCCCACCATCCTTCTTCAATATCATGACGCACGTTCTAGTTCATCTAGTTGACGAGATTGTCATTCTGGGCCCCGTATTTCTACACAATATGTACCCCTTTGAGAGGTTCATGGGAGTCCTAAAGAAATATGTCGATAACCGCGCTAGGCCAGAAGGAAGCATCTCCATGGGCCATCAAACAGAGGATGTCATCGGGTTTTGTGTTGACTTCATTCCTGGCCTTAAGAAGATAGGTCTCCCTAAATCGCGGTATGAGGGGAGACTGACTGGAAAAGGCACGCTTGGAAAGGACTCAATAATATGCAGGGATGGATATTCTTGGTCTCAAGCCCACTACACAGTTCTACAGAACTCTACCTTGGTGACCCCGTATGTCGATGAACACAAGAACAGTCTGCGCTTCAAACACCCGGAGCAGTGCGACGACTGGATTACATGTGAACACATCAGGACTTTCAGTAGTTGGTTGGAAGCACGTATCAGAGGTGACAGCACTGTTTGTGATGAGCTGTACTTGTTATCCAGGGGACCATCTTTGACTGTATTGATTTGGAAAGGATACGAGATAAATGGGAATACATTTTACATGATTGACCAAGATCAAAAGAGCACCAACCAAAACAGCGGTGTCCGCTTTGATGCAACAACCGAGAGGGGAAAGGACACATATTATGGTTACATAGTGGACATATGGGAACTTGACTACGGACATGATTTTAAGGTCCCTTTCTTTATGTGCAAATGGGTCAATCTGTCAGGAGGCGGGGTACAGGTAGACCCACAGTACGGAATGACAACAGTGGATCTGAAAAATCTTGGGTACACTGACGAACCGTTCGTCCTAGCCAATGATGTGGCACAGGTTATCTATGTGAAGGACATGTCCAGTAGACCGAGAAAGAGAAAAGATAAGGAAGCAAATACATCATACGATGAGCCAAAGCGCCACATAGTTCTTTCAGGAAAAAGGGACATCGTGGGAGTGGAGGACAAGACAGACATGTCTGAAGATTATGAAAAGTTTCATGAAATTCCTCCCTTTAAAGTCAAGGCTGACCCCAGCATCCTGATAAACGATGAAGATTATCCATGGTTACGGCGCAATAAGCAAATGACACAAGCGAAGAAAAAGTGAAGACTTTCTCCCGCAACTATTATGATGATACCATGCCAACTTTGTAACTGACGAGTATGATACCATTGTTCGTTTTGTACATGCACATGCTATGTGTGGGTCAATTTATGATACCATGCCAACTTTCAACTTTTTCAGAATTCATTTGAAATGCTTTAATGTCTTATGGTTCGGCCCTCGTAATAATTAAAAATAGCAACAATAAGTATTTTGTTGTAAGTACAAACAAAATAAAATAAATAAAGCAAGAAAGAAAACAAAAAAAAAGTGTTTTCAAATTTGAAAAGTAATGGCACTAACAGAAAGTTTATAATTTTCCTAAAACTACAGGCAAAAAGAATTAAAAAATAAAGCAAAAAACAAAAGAAAATAAATAATGCAGAAAACAAAACCAAAAAACAACAATAAGTATTTTGTTGTAAGTAGAAACAAAATAAAATAAATAAAGCAAGAAAGAAAACCAAAAAAAGTGTTTTCAAATTTGAAAAGTAATGG
>NC_041393.1:774887040-774887655 GCF_002162155.2 Triticum dicoccoides
CCTGAATACGACTTGAATTCCTAATTTGGGCCAGGATTCAGGCCCACAGAAGGCCCAGAAGGCCCATCAGGCAAAGCAGTAGCAAGTAGGCCCATAAGCCTGCAGTAGGAAGGAGTTCAAGAGGGGAGCAGCAGTGGGGCTTATAAACCACTGCGCTCCCATCTCAACTAGCGAGGTGGGACTAAACTTTGGCCCCGATGCGGGCAGCGCAGGGGCCTTTGGTCCCGGTTGGTGGCACCAACCGGGAGTAAAGGGGGGGCATTGGTCCCGGTTGGTGCCACCAACCGGGACCAAATGCCGCAGCTTTCCGCCCTTTGGGCTGCCGAAAAAGAGGCCTTTGGTCCCGGTTGGTGGCTCCAACCGGGACTAAAGGGGGCATTAGTCCCGGTTGGTGACACCAACCGGGACCAATGCTCCTTGTATATAAGTAGCACTTCGCAGTTTTGCAGTTCATCGCCACCAGTTGCCCCACCCCCCGACGACGCCGAACACATCGACGCCGCCAGGGTGCCCCGACGCCGCCCGCCGCCCCCGCCGTCGCCGTCGCCGTCGCCCGCGCCCGTCGTCGTCGCCGTCCTCCCCGAGCCCGCGCTCGCCGTCGTCGCCACCAGGCTC
>NC_041393.1:774889129-774893050 GCF_002162155.2 Triticum dicoccoides
AAACCCTAGAGAGAAAACGATGTTGCAGGTCTCCTACGTACCCCCTCCCGCCGCGCTCCTACCCGACAAATTAACTCTCTCGAGGCCACCCAAATTTATCAAGTTAAAAGAGCGTTATCGTCGAGGCCACCCCAAACCCTTGAAGCTTTGTGTCGAGGCGACCCCAAACCCTAGAGAAGCAGCGTCGAGGCCACTAACATGATTCCTTATTGTGATTAGCTAGCTAGTTCTACGTTTGCCACTATGTACCATGTTTGAATAATAATTGACATGTTGTCAATATTTGCAGAAACTATGGAGCACTCCCGAGACGAAGAAACAGAAGCGATGTTGGGGGAAATAATCGCAAATGGAAGTGATGATGTTGCGTCATTTCTCATCGACACCGTTGGTCAGATGGATGAAGAAGAGGGCTATGATTATGATGGCTTCGACCCATTAATGCCGGTACAAGAGGAGGACTATGTTCATGATGGCTCCGGTGACACAATGGAGGTACAAGACGAAGGAGACCGTGCCGAGCTGAGTCACCGAACCGAGTCCGGCCAGGTATATATATATTAGTTAAGCCCGTGCTGACAAGTTAATTGATGCATCCATTGTTTTGGTATATGTACACATATTAAGTACTGTCGTCTTTCTTCCTTATAATATCTAGCCCTCCGGATCGAGCACAACTTCGGTAAGGAGACGAGGCCCGAAGAAAAAGTTGAGCTCGGATGAAAAGTTTGAGATCATAGAAATTGCACCCAACGGCGAACCGATTGAACCCATCCGGACAAAGAAGGCATTTTCTGCTCAGTGCGGGGTTCTTGTTAGGGACAGGATCCCGATCAGCATCCAGCAATGGTATAAGCCTGCTAAGGATGAAGACGCTGAGGTGTCTTATGTCAATGATATGCAGAAAGAAGATCTTTGGAATGCGCTGAAGGCAAATTTTACCCTACCACCAGAGGAGGATCCGGAGAAGCCAGTTAAAGAGCAATTAATCAAGTCTTGTGCTCTGAAGAAGATGGCTGGCCTAATGAGGAGGTGGAGGAAAGAGCTGAACCAGTTTGTCAAGAAAAAAGAGACACCAAAATTCATCGGCAAATATGAGAAGATCAAAGATCACTGGCCCGCATTTGTCGCCCACAAGACAATAGAAAAGAGTAAGAAGATGTCGGAGACAAACAAGAAAAATGCTGCGAAGAAGAAGCTTCACCATCGCACGGGGTCAGGTGGCTACCTCAAAGCCTGGCCTAAGTGGTCCAAGGCTGAGCATGATCTGCTTGAAAAAGGGATCGAACCAGAGACAATGCGCTGGCCAAACCGTTGCCGGACTTGGTTCTTCGGGGCTGGCGGAACCTTGGACCCTGTAACAGGGAAGTGTCAGTGGACGGACGAGCAACTGCAAACACCAGTCAAGAAACTTCGACACTATATCGATGCAGCGCAGCGAGGGACGTTCCTTCCAAACAGGGAGAAGGACGAGCTCACAATGGCCCTTGGGAATCCCGAGCACCCTGGACGGACACGAGGCACGCCAGGCTCCCTTCCGTGGAAGGTTGGTTTTCCGGACGCAGGGGGTTACAAAACCCACGAGAGGAGGAAGAAACTGGAGCAGGACCAAATGCAGGCGCTGCTTGGAAGGGTAATGGGGCTAGAGGATCGAGAAGAGGAACGAGAAGCAGCAGATCACAACAAACGACATGCCGAAGCTTCCCCCGAAGCTACCCCGCCATCTCAGCGGAGAAGCAGCGTTGCTTCCACTGAGCTGCTTCAGCTGGAGCATGTCTTGACGGCTCCTGCCAGCTATCCCGTGGATGGTATCACGGAGTCTCAAAATTGCCACATTATGGCGTGATGCATGAATTTGAAGGTCAAGGCGGCTGCTGGCCAAGTTTATCCTAGTGGACCCGGCACAACTTATCACTGCCAGCCGATTCCAGAAGGATTTGCTAAGGTGATGGTTGATGAAATAACGGAGGGATTTGAGGACCTCGCGCTTGAGCACCCTACCGGTGAAGGGGAGACTAGGCTGGGTTCTGCTCTGAAGACTCCATGCCTATGGCGGAAGGAGCTCATCGACCTTCTGAACTGGATGCCTCCGCCTCCTCCTCCTCCTCCGGCGAGTCAGGGCACTCCGCCTCCTCCACCGCCTCCTCCTCCGGCGAGTGACGATCAGGGCACACGTGGCGGCACTCCACCTCCTTCTCCGGCGCGTGGCGGCACTCCGCCTCCTCCTTCTTCGCCTCGCCAGCAAGGGCGGAAGAGACCCGCCGCCGCCCAGCTCGGCAAACAAGCACAGCAATCGTGCCCCCCGCTCAATGTGTCTAATCCTCCGGGGACGGTGGCCGGTTATGGCAATCTTGAAGATTACCTGCCTGACGATGTACTTCCTGATTTCATGGAGGTGGACTTATTCAGATACGAGTACGGGAAGCATCTCGTCAAAGATGAAAAGTCTCTGACAACAATGATGCGAAGATTCCATAGTTGGTACATGAAAACCTGCAGAGAGTCTGAGGGGACGAACACTTTGTATCTGAAAATTAAAGAGGAGCACGACCTCGTTTAAAATGATGTGTTGTCTATTCCATTTGAGAAGTTCTTCGAGTTCTTCAATCAAAAGGCCCTCGATAAATTAATGGTCTTTTGCTACTGCCTGTAAGTACTATTTCTGTCATTAGTCTGTATATATAGCTCGGCTCTTTCATTGCATGTATTTATAATTAATTATCCTCAATATATTATGCAGATTGAAGACCGTCGAGTGCAAAAAAAATGAAATCTATGATATTGGGTTCATTAACACAAATATCATAGATGTTTTTCTGGTTAAAAAGCGCGCCGAAGAGGCCGAGGACAACTTGCTACAATCATTGATCAAAATTCAAAACAAAGATACCATACTCTTTCCTTACCACGGCCCGTGAGTGTTACTGTCGTGTGCATATTCGCTTTTCCTTATTACTCGAGCGAGGTTAATGTAATTGATGAGTTATGCATGCGTGCAGGTACCACTATATTCTTCTGGAGATTAAGCTTGAGCTGGACTAGTAACCGTCTTAGACTCCAGACGGAAAGATCCCAGCACCTATGCGGACATGACTGAAATGCTCAGCAAGTAAGTTCAATCGATCATTATCGCACCATATCGGCAACTTTTTGTTCATTTCCTGATATCTCAAGTAATAATGATTATTTTCTTTGTCTTGCAGGGTTTGGAAACAGTTCACCGCACAAGCTCCGGGACTGCCGAAGGAGCTGCGATATACATACCCGAAAGTAAGTACTACTGGCGCGCATCTCCCGTTGATTCTATAGCTATACTTTCATCAATGCCATTTATATAATGCTACATTATCAGTTTGATTGACCTCTATTTCTCGTAAAGTGCTTGTGGCAGGAGGAAGGGAATGATTTCTGTGGATACTATGTGTGCGAGTTCATCCACAACGCGACTTTGAAAAACAAGCGGGGCTACTCTAGAAGACAATATGAAGTGCGTAAGCAATAATATTCACAATTTCATTTTATTACACCATCATTTCTGTTGAGTTTCATTCATATATATGTATTAATTAACCCCCTTCTTCAAATTAATTAGACGTGGCAGATGCGGGATGAACTCCTACCACCAGATCGCATGAAAGCAATTCAAGAGGAATTGGCGGGATTCTTTCTTGAACACGTCATCAGTAAAGCCGGAGAATACCATGTGGAACTTCAATTCAAATGCTAGTGGTTTGTAATTAAGAGATCTTATATAGATTTTACATGTATGTAGCCAGTAAAACTTGTTGTTCGACCAATCTCTCGGAGAAGGAGAGGTCGATCGATCACTTCTCTCGGTATGCATGACGAACTTCTGTACTGAATGGTTCTCTCGATCACTTATGTATATATACTACGTAGCGTCGAGCAAGCACGGACATA
>NC_041393.1:774894696-774906014 GCF_002162155.2 Triticum dicoccoides
GCCATCTGCGCTTAGACCAAACCATACGCTCCTTGCGTAATCTTCAAACTCCTTCCCGTACTTTCTTTCGATTTTTCTCCACTGGGACCCGTCAGCGGGTACTCTCAACTTTCCGTCTTTCTTACGGTCTTCTCTGTGCCATCGCATCGCCTTGTCATGCTCTTTGTTTTGGAACAAACGTTTCAACCGTGGTATTATAGGAGAATACCACATCACCTTGGCAGGAATCTTCTTCCTGGGGCGCTCGCCCTCGACATCAGGCTCATCGCGGCTGATCTTATAGCGCAATGCACCACATACCGGGCAAGCGTTCAAATCCTCGTACTCACCGCGGTAGAGGATGCAATCGTTAGGGCATGCATGTATCTTCTGCACCTCTAACCCTAGAGGGCAGACAGCCTTGTTTGCTTCGTACGTACTCTCGGGCAATTCGTTGTCCTTTGGAAGCATATCCTTTATCATTACCAGCAACTTTCCAAATCCCTTGTCAGATACACCATTCTCTGCCTTCCATTGCAGCAATTCCAGTGTGGTGCCCAGCTTTTTCTTGTCACCTACACAATTCGGGTACAACAATTTTTTGTGATCCTCTAACATGCGCTGCAACTTCTTGTTCTCCAAATCACTTGCGCACTTTCTCTTTGCATCGGCAATGGCCCGACCTAGATCATCAACGGGCTCATCTGATGCCTCTTCTTCAGCTTCTTCCCGCATTGCCGGCTCAGCTTCTTCCCGCATTACCAGCTCAGCTTCTTCCCCCATTGTTGTATCATCGTATTCAGGGAACCCATGGCCAGGATAGCTGTCGTCGTCCTCTTCTTCTTCATTGTCTTCCATCATAACCCCTCTTTCTCCGTGCTTGGTCCAAACATTATAGTGGGGCATGAAACCGGACTCAAACAGGTGGACGTGAATGGTTCTTGACGTAGAGTAATTGCGACCATTCTTACAACCAGCACATGGACAATGCATAAAACCATCCGCCCGCTTGTTTGCCTCAGCCGCAAGCAGAAAAGTATGCACGCCCTCAACGAACTGGGGAGAGCATCGGTCATCGTACATCCATTGCCGGCTCATCTTCATTACACAACACCGAATAGACCAAATTAATACAAGTTCATACATAAAGTTCATACAACACTTAAATGCAACAAACAAATAACTCTCTAGCTAAAGCATTTAAATGCAACAACAAATGCGATCAAGATCGCAACTAAGGTAACAATTGATCCAACAGCATAATGATACCAAGCCTCACTATCGATGGCATATTTTCTAATCTTTCTAATCTTCAAGCGCATTTTCTCAATCTTGATCTTGTGATCATCGACGACATCGGCAACATGCAACTCCAATTCCATCTTCTCCCCCTCAATTCTTTTCAATTTTTCTTTCAAGTACTCGTTTTCTCTTTCAACTAAATTTAACCTCTCGACAATAGGGTCGGTTGGAATTTCCGGTTTACATACCTCCTAGATAAAAATATCTATGTCAACTTGATGGGCATAATTTGTCATAAACACGAAAGTGCAACAAATAGTTTTAAAAGAGAATATACCACATCCAAATCATAACAAGGACGAGGGCCAACGGGGACGGATATCAAAACCATGGCACTATGTATAACAAACAACGTACGGGTAAGATAATTATTATACGAGTAACTATATATCCAAATCACACAAACATCAATTTTTTATATAAAATTTCATGAACAAGAGGCTCACCACAAGGTGGTGCCGGCGACGGGACGGTGCGGGCGATCGACGGTGGTTACGACGGAGATTTAGAAGGCACTAAGTAAACCACACCTACATATGCAAACTAAGTGTTATTTTTGACCTCAAATTGCATATAAATGAAATACTAGCACACATATATATTTCCTCCCAAATTACTAAACTCACAAATTAATAACTATATAAAGCATTGCAAGAGATAATCTAGCAATGAGAGATGAAAGGACAAAGTTGCTAACCTTTGTGATCATTTGAATGGATGGGGGCCTTCAAATCTTGACAAATTTTGGGCAAAATGTGTGATGAGCTCGAGAGGAAGAGGGGAAGAACAGAGAGGAGAGGGGAAAGGGGAAGAACAGAGCGAGCTCGGGTGGACGAAGGGTTTATGTAGGACGACCTTTAGTACCGGTTCGTGCCAAGAACCGGTACTAAAGGTGCTGGAGGGGGCCCAGACTGACAACATCCTGCCACCACTCTCATTAGTACCGGTTCGTGGCACGAACCGGTGCTAAAGGTTAGCCACGAACCGGTACTAATGAGAGCGGCCTGGCTAGCCGTTGGAACCGGCACTAATGTATACATTTGTGCCGGCTCAAATACAAACCGGCACTAATGTGCTTCACGTTTGACCCTTTTTCTACTAGTGGTAGTGGTGATGGATGCTAAGTTCTTGGTGTTGGCTGCTTTCGTAGCTTGCTTTTGGTTCTCCTTCTGTTGTTTCTTCTTCCTTCTTGTGTGCGTCGGATGTTATATGTTGTACTCACTGCTTTGTATCTCACTCTTATTTATAATGAAAATGGTTCCGGCTGGCGTAAGACCGCTATAGCACCATCAAAAAAACCATGAACTGAATATGGCTGCCATATATTAATGTTAGTGCAAGAGCAGCTAGAGAAGTGCAGCCAGTAACTTAATTTTCCAAATCATGCATGCGAGTGGAAGAACTAGCTGGAAACTAGTATACCTAGGTGTATCAGGTCAACTGCTTTCCAAAAAAATTGACAGTATTGATCTTCAGTAATATATCAAAAGAACAAATAAAATTAAAATGAAAGAATGAACTAGGATATGTGGGATGCAGGGGAGTTGAGAAATGTCTGAATTTAACATATCACTATGATATGCAAAATACAGCACAAAACCTTCCAGATGACATCTCCAGAATGTGCGAGCTTAATTTTGTTAGTTACTCAACTCTGATAAGACTTAATGTTGTGAATTTTTAGTCAAAATTAACATCGACCGTCTGAAAATAGTAACTATTGTGCTGACTGCAGAGCAGAGTCTACTTGGTCATCACATGCTAATTTCACCTTGCTGAATTAATTAACAATTGTGGCTGCTGGACTGACGAATCGTTGGATTAATCAACTGAATCTCTTCCCTCTCAACTGAATTCCTTTATTGTTTTTGCAAAGAACAACACCATGAACTTACTAGTCTCACCTCCCTAGTCATGAACAACACCATGAACTTGCAGCTACACCTGCTAGTCCCCCTACTTCAGAGCAGATCCGTCTTAGTCATGAACTCGCTAGTCTCGCCTCTCTGAATTAATAGTTGTGGTTGCAGGATCGCGAACTGTTAGATTAACTAAAACTTAGTATCCCTCTCAACTGAATCCCTGATTGCTTTTCTAGACAACAACAACATGGGTGTAGCTGCAAGTAAACATGCAACTTCGACTCTGCTCTCTTCTTTCTTGTGAGATCTTGGCAATGTCGGTAGTTCTTCTTCTGAATGAATGAATGAAGGAAGGATGGAAGGAAGGAAGTTTTTCGGTGCGAATACGATCGCAGGACCGTCAGCAAATGAAGGGAGACACGTCTTGCCAGCATGTTTGCTTAATTTGGAGTCAGACAGTGCAGGTCCAAACTCCAAAGTCGACGCCATCTGTGCATGGCACCATTACATAGTTGAGGGTTGAGGCCTCTGGGACGAGTGGTGTTTTCTTCTGAACCCAGTTCCATGAGTGTAAACTGAGCATACATTCAGTCTCCATCCACACGATCCAACCAGCATGTATGTACAACCATTGCACTTGCAAACAAGCAAGATGCCAACTTCAACAGCATCACCACCTCAGTGCGTTTGGTTCGGCAAAAGTGGTGTGGTTTCCGATCCCCACGCTTTCCTAAACCGTAGATTACGTTTGGTTCACGTACTACGTTTTCGGCAGCGGCGGTTTCCGATACGCCGCTTCGCCAAGCCGAAACCAGCCCAATGGAAGGTGATTAGGAAACCGGACGCCAACCAAACAAAGCCAGTATTCCATATAAAAAAATTGGAAGCAGCGCTTCCCCATACCGTAGCCCATTACGTTACCGTAGCAGGAACCAAACGCTTGAAACAGGCAAATACTCGACAGCCCACAGCTCAGCAAACAATATCCTCCCGGACCATTGAGATCATATATTTTTTTTAGAAAAGGAGGATGACCCCCGGCCTCTGCATCTGGGAGATGCATACGACCACTTTATTGATTATTCTCGAGGACCTTACAAAGTATTACAACAATAAGTCTGAATCCACCATCTTGGCAACACATGCCACTACTCCTATCCAAAATGATGAAGGGGTGCTAGCTGGGCCACTACCCGAACCACTCACAAAGAATACTGTACCTAAATTGTTAACTAATTCAGCAAGGTGAGATTAGCATGTAAA
This sequence comes from Triticum dicoccoides, assembly GCF_002162155.2. Lineage (NCBI taxonomy): Eukaryota > Viridiplantae > Streptophyta > Magnoliopsida > Poales > Poaceae > Triticum > Triticum dicoccoides. Next base: position 774,899,103 of record NC_041393.1, read on the forward strand.
AGGGAAACTGAACCTAAATTAGCTAACAACGGTGGTGACTTTGATCAGGAACCACAATTGTTAATTAATTCAGCAAGGTGAGATTAGCATGTTGATGACCAAGTAGACTTTGCTCTGCAGTCAGCCCGTCACTATCAACGAGCTCTACGCCATGCTGAGTAACTTTGATCAGCGCATGGCCCAGTTCCACAGCTCCTCCGGCGGCTTCATGTCTTCTGCCAACGCCGCATCTCGTGGCCGTGGTGGCAGCCCTCACTCGCGTGGAACTCCCCGCAACAAGGGGCGGTCAGGAAGCAACAGCAACGGTGGCGGCGGCTCCAGCAACTCTCGCAACGGGCGCCCCACCAACTCCAAGCCAAATCGTGGCGGCGGCTCCGGCAGGTCTCGCCCAGATGCACCACGCTGCCAGATCTGTGGCAAGCTTGGGCACATGGCCAAGGACTGTTGGTATCGTTATGATGAAGATGATGACTCTCCCATGACGAGGACAAGGTTGCTGCAGCTGCGGACGGCTCCTACGGTGTTGACACGCACTGGTACGTCGACAGCGGGACGACCAATCACATCACCAACGAGCTCGAGAAGGTCACCATGAAGGAGAAATATCGTGGCAAAGACCAAATCTACACTTCCAACGGCGAAGGTATGAGGATCAGTCACGTTGGTCATTCACTTTTTAGTACCCCTCGTCGTAAAATTGATCTAAAGAAAATCTTGCTAGTTCCTAGTGCCGATAAGAATCTTCTCTCTGTGCATAGAATTGCCATTGACAACCATGTCTTCCTTGAGTTTCATCGTTATTTTTTCTTGATCAAGGATTAGGCAACGAAGAAAATTCTCTATCGAGGTAGATACGTTCTAGAAATCTACCCGATCATCCTGGAGCGTAGAAGATCCAATAAACAAGCCTATGTTGTTGCCAAACTGTCGTCAACACGGTGGCACGATCGACTAGGACATGCTGCTTTCTCTTTAGTTGAAAAATTGCTTAGGAAAAATAAGCTCCCGTATGCTGGTGAGCGTGATCTTGAAACTATTTGTGATTCTTGTCAACGAGCAAAAAGTCATCAATTGCCTTATCCTATGTTTACTAGTGTTTCTACCAAACCCTTGCAATTAATCTGCTCTAATGTTTGGGGCCCTGCCCCCAGTTCTAGTTGTAGACATACCTATTATGTGAGCTTCATAGATGACTACATCAAATTCTCCTGGATCTATCTTCTCAAGAGAAGATCAGATGTCTTTCAAGTTTTTCAAAACTTTCAAGCTCTCGTTGAACGAAAATTAGATAGTAAGATCATTGCAGTTCAGTCTGATTGGGGAGGGGAATACGAGAAATTAAACTCTTTCTTCCAAACCCTTGGCATATCACATCATGTGTCATGCCCCCACGCTCATCAACAAAATGGCTCTGCCGAACGCAAGCACAGACATATAGTTGAGGTTGGGTTAGCCCTCCTAGCTGGTCCATCAATGCCTCTCAAGTTATGGGATGAGGCTTTCCTCACAGTTGTTCGTATCATAAATATGCTCCCTAGTCGAGTCATTAACAATGAAACTCCGCTAGAAAGACTTCTTCACAGTAAACCCCGACTGCAAATCTCTTCGTGTCTTCGGGTGTGCCTGTTGGCCCAATCTTCGCCCATACAACAAACGCAAGCTCATGTTTCCCTCAAAACAATGCGTTTTTCTAGGCTATAGCAACCAACATAAAGGTGTCAAGTGCCTAGACGTTGCCACTGGCCGTGTCTATATTTCACGAGATGTTGTCTTTGATGAAACCAAGTTTCCATTTGCTGATATTCATCCCAATGTCGGTGCTCTTCTTCGCCAAGAGATTCTTCTTTTGCCTCCTCATCTCTCCGGTATTGATCAAGGGGGAAACAATTGTGATGATCAACTGCTGACTAACCCTCTTACTGATGACATCCATGAGCCTTGTGGTGTTACAGGTGAAAACAACGAAGAAAAGGGTGAAAACAGAGAAGAAAATGGTGAAAAAACCCTCAGCCGGAGCCATATTTCATGTGCTCGGTTTCTGGAGACAGATCCTCGTCGGGATCTGTTCGCCTACAGGGCATCACATCCTCCTTGGGATCGGCAGCGGCAGACGCGCCAGTGTTGCAGTCTGCATGCATGCCCGCCTCGGTCTAGGCGCGCGCCCCGTCGTCGCCCACGGGCTGAAGCACGACACCGCCTCCGCACCAATCGCCATCTGCCACATGTCATCGCGCAGCTGGCGCGGGCGGGGTACGCTTCTCCAACCAGCCCGTGTGTTACAAGCGGTGCCACCCGGCTCGCTCGACCAGCGTGGGGCCCGAAGCTGGCGCGGGATCCCACGCGCCCGACCAACGCCCGACCCGAGGCTGATTCACCATCATGTGGCCATGATGAGTCCGCCCCTCCGGTGGGTTCTTCTGCGGAGTCTACATGCGCACGACTGCTGGATTCTGCCATAGAAAATCCGAGCAAGGCAGAACCTGCCACTACAGCGCGTGGATCTTCCTCGGGATCAGTTCCTGGAGCAATTCCTGTTCACGCTGCGGGATCCTCTGCAGCCGAAAATCTGGCTGTTTCTCCGCGGCGTACAAGACTACAAAAGGGAGTAATACAACCTGTTGAATACAAACGTGTAACAAAATATGGCATGGTTCGTTCTACAAGTGAACCAGGTGAACCTCATACTCTAGAAGAAGCACTTGGTGATGAAAAATGGAAGAAAGAGATGAATCAAGAATACATGGCTCTAAGGAAAATAACACATGGCACTTAGTTCCTCCACATCAAGGTAAAAATTTAATTGTTTGCAAGTGGGTTTTCAGGATCAAGAGAAAATCTGATGGAACTATTGACCGTCACAAAGCTAGGCTACATGTAAAGGGGTGTAAACAATGATATGGTATTGACTATGAGGATACTTTTAGTCCAGTTGTTAAAGTTGTAACCATCCGTCTAGTTTTGTCGATTGCTGTTTCTAGTGGCTGGAGTCTCAGACAGTTAGACGTACAGAACGCGTTTCTTCACGGTGTTCTGGAAGAGGAAGTGTACATCAAGCAACCTCCTGGGCTTGAAAGCAAGAAATCTCCCTCTTATGTGTGTAAACTTGACAAAGCACTCTATGGGTAGAAGCAAGCACCGAGAGCACGGTACTCTCGACTCTGTCATAAAATGCAAGCACTTGGTTTTATTCCATCAAAATCTGACACTTCTTTGTTCATTTACAACAAGTCCAACACATGCATATTTGTTTTAATATATGTTGATGATATCATTGTGACAAGCTCATCAAATGAAGCAATCACAGGACTGTTGAAAGATTTGAGTGCAGATTTGCTCTAAAAGATCTTGGTGACCTGCATTATTTTCTTGGAATTGAGGTGAAGAAACACACAAATGGACTTCATCTCTCTCACGAAAAGTATGCAACTGATCTGGTAAAAAAGGCTGGTCTACAAGGTTGTAAGCCTAGACCTACTACATTATCCAGTTCAGAAAAGCTATCTCTCACAGAAGGTAATCTTTTGAGTCAAGAAGATAGCACAAAGTATAGGAGCTTGGTAGGAGCACTTCAATATCTCACTCTGACCAGTCCTGATATATCTTTTTCTCTCAATAAAGTACGGCAGTTTCTTCATGCACCTACAAATGTTCATTTTATTGCTGCAAAACGCATAGTGAGATATGTCAAAGGAACATTGAGCATTGGCCTAGATTTGAGCAAATCATCCTCTAATCTGGTCAGTGCCTTTTTTGACTCTAATTGGGCAGGATGCCTGGATGACAGGCACTCCACTGGTGGTTTTGCAATCTTTTTTGGACCAAATTTGATCTCATGGTGTGCTCGAAAACAAGCTACTCTTTCTAGATCCAGCACAGAGGCAGAATATAAAGCACCGGCGAATGCTACAGCTGAAATTATATGGGTTCAATCCATGCTGAAAGAACTAGGTATAAAGAAGACACCAACTCCATGTCTGTGGTGTGACAATCTTGGTGCAACTTATTTGTCTGCTAATCAAGTTTTTCATGCAAGGACAAAACATATTGAAATAGACTTTCATTTTGTTCTAGAGAGAGTTGCTCAAAAGCAACTTGATATTCGCTTTATTCACTCCAAAGATCATCTTGCAGATGGTTTTACCAAGGCTTTACCTGTGAGAAGCTTTGAGAACTTCAAACATAATCTCAACTTAATGAAGTTGTAATTAAGGGGGGTGTCAAACACGCATCATATCTACCGCATCATATGCCGCTCCATCTTGTTTTACTTCGGTTGTTTGGAGTCCTAGTTAGATAGACTAGGTTGTTAAGGTTTATCTCTATCTAAGATCATTCTTTCTCTCCAAGATGTAATCTCCAACAACGTGTATGCGCTGTACAGGGAGGTGCGCCCCTGCTATATTAACACGTACACGTTGCCCACATCGGGTAAGACGTTTCCGCCATCGCACACAGAGAACTTTACCCAGGCTGAAAGGCACGTCCATAAGGTTCAGCACAACGTATGTGATAAGGACTCCTGGCATCCGAGAAAGTTCCAGCAAGTCAAATGGCCTCAAGCCTTGGTCCCGTTCTCAGGTTGGTTTATTTAGATCACTAGTCTCCTAGGAGCCGCTGTTTGTTTTGTACCCGAACCAAGATTTCTCTTCTGAAGCCAGCAAAATTCATTTGGCGTTCTAGGTTAAGATGGGTTAACCAGCTGATGATGGCCGACGGCAGTGGATGGAACTCAGACCTAATACACCAGCTATTCTATCGTTTCGATGCAGAGGCTATTTTCAATATCAAGCTCCGGAGGACACCTGTGGAGGATGCACTAGCTTGGCATTTTGAAAAATCTGGTATCTTCTCAGTCCGGAGTGTATATAGGTTGGCGGTCTCAATCCAGAACCAAGCTATTCTATTGTTTGCATTCATCACATGGCTAGTTTCATTTCTCGCTGCCCGTGATAAGAACGGCCCGCTAATGCTGGGCTCGCTTGGCCATGGCCGTCATGCCGTCCACTAGATATACATGCATAAATCCGATAAATGCATAAGCTGGCTGGGAGCCGATTGGAATATGTTCTAGCTCGATGACTCGTGCAGAGGGAATCGGGGCTGACTCCGTAGGAAGATGGTTGTTGATGGGATCTGGTATGCACTGATCGACGTCTGGAGAGGGGATCCACATTTTTTCCCATAAAAATATGTTGAGGTTAGGAATGAACTGAGAAAATACAACGAAATCAGCTAACCAAACAAAGATACCGCAGCAGGATTTTATACCACGTTCAAATAATGTAGAGAAAATGATTGCATCTCTCTAGTGAACAAGTAAATACGTAGAATATAAATTTGATGCCCACACCATGAATAAAATGGTCGAGAGGCCAAAAGAATGCATATAGCCGGTATTAGTGCAACCCCTTAGACACATTGACGGACCAGATTTGTCCATACCCCTCTATAAGGAAGGGTAGGATAGTCCTTTTATGAAAAGAATACTTTGCCTAGACCATACAACAGGGAGCAGCAAACTGGGCCGGCCCAGCAGCAAACTACCCCTTTATAAGGAAGGGTAGTGAAACAGTGGAAATTGCTTCCAGCAGGAATCGAACAAGACCTCCCAGAATAACACAACCAATAGAATGAGCCATCCATCTTGACTAATTGGCAGCTCGGCCTTTTAAGAACTATGACCAGTGACATATTTGACCATTTTTTGGATATTAGAACGTGACTTTTTTTAAACGCGGACATTTTTCAAATTGTAAACAAATGTTTCAAAATTCAAACAAATTTTCCGAAAGTGGAAAACATTTATAAACTCCAAACCAATTTAAAATAATGAGACTTTTTTAAAAAATTCTGACAATATTTTAAAACACAAAATATTTTGAAACTTTAAACTTGTTTGGAAATGCGACCATTTTTTGGTATTTTCAAACTTTTTTGTAAAATATGAATAAATAAAAAATAAATAAATATGTTGAACATTTTTTGAAGTTTGCGATTTTGAAAAAAAAAAAGATTCATGAACCTTTTTAAACATTCCCAAAACAGGTAAAAATTGGCCTGAAACCATCTAAAAGATTCTAAAAACCGGCATCTGCAGAGGCAATGAACAGATTAAAATGGGCTGGCTCATGTTCACTCGTATTGATTGGGTGTGTGAGAAACAACGACTCTTTGACGAAATAAGCGTTAAATAGAGTTCCCCCAACAGGCGCCTGATGGGATCATTGCCGTCCCCTAGTTAAGTTAACGGCTAAGCATTTTTTAAATATTTTTTCTTAATTGTTTTGAAACTTATTCAAAAATTTGGAAAAATATTTGGAATACCCTAAAATGTTCTTGTTTTCAAATATTTTTTAAGATTTTAAAAAATATTCTGGAATCTCAAAAAATGTTCGTTTTTTGAATTATTTGTTCACAAATAGAATAAATGCTTGTGTTTCAAAAAAAAATGATAATTTTATAGAAAAGTACGTTGTTTGCTATTTTTGTTAAAAAATTTCATCAATTGTTGGGCATTTGTTATCAATTATGGAAAAGGTGTTCAAACTTGTAAATTTTCCATACACGAACTAAAATTTCAAAATTGTTCGCAAATTTCAAGAGATGGTTAGTTCACAACAAAATGTTCATGTTGGTTGATAAAGGCAGAAGTTAAAATTAATAGAAGCTTTCAAATTGGGAAAAACTACTTCCTCACGGGACTCGTTTGGCCTAGTTTAGCACACTCCTCTCAACTAGTGATTTTTTGGACGATGGATAATTGACCCCAACTTTTGTCAACAGCCTAGTACGGACACATGAGGCACCCATGCCAGGTTTGAACGACTTCCGACATCGTTTGCATGTTGCGACACGTCCGACCATTTATCGGTCCCTTTTCACCAAGAAAACTCCAGAAAAGGATTTTTTTTT